>NC_080176.1:25584120-25842438 GCF_950295315.1 Erinaceus europaeus | reverse complement strand
AGTGACACAATGGATAAAGCCCTGAACTCTCAAGCATGAGGTCCTGAGTTTAACTCCAAGCAACAATCTGGCACACTCTCTAGTAAGTAAGTAAATAAAACTTTTTCTTTGGGGTGGGGGGAGAAGCAGCATAATGGTTATGCAAACAGACTCTCATGCCTGAGGCTCCTAAACCCCAGGTTCAATCCCCCACACCACCATAAACCAGAGATGAACAGTGCTTTGCTGTTTCTCTGTGTGTGTGTCTCTCTGCATCTCTCTCAAAAAAAAAAAAAAACTTTTTCTTTGTTAATACTTTATTTACTGGTGGAGATAAATATATATATTATGCAAAGAGACTTTCGTGCCTGAGGCTTTGAAGTCCCAGGTTCCATCCCCATACCACCATAAACCAGAGCTGATCAGTGCTCTGAAAAAAAAATACTTCTTTATTGGATAGGAAAGAGAGAAACTGAGAGGAGAGGGGGTGATAGAGAGAAGAGAGACAAAGAGACACCTGTAGCCCTACTTCACAGATTACAAAGCCTCCCCCTGCAGGTGGGGGCTGGGGACTCAAACCTGGGTCCTTGCGCATTGTAATATGTGTGCTCAACCAGGTGCACCACCACCTGACCCCTGTTTATGTATTTATTTACTTATATTTTAATTTATTTATTCCCTTTTGTTGCCCTTGTTGTTTTATTGTTGTAGTTATTATTGTTGTCATTGTTGTTGGATAGGACAGAGAGAAATGGAGAGGGGAGGGGGAAGACAGAGAGAGGGAGAGAAAGATAGACACCTGCAGACCTGTTTCACCGCTTGTGAAGCGACTCCCCTGCAGGTGGGGAGCTTGAACCAGGATCCTTATGCAGGTCCTTGTGCTTAGCGCCACCTGCGCTTAACCCGCTGCGCTACAGCCCGACTCCCATATTTATTTATTTTATATATTTATTTTTTTGGACAGAGACACTGAGAGGGAAATGGGAGATAGAGTGGGAGGGAATGAAGGAGGAGATACAGATAGAGAGAGAGACAGAGGGAGATACCTATAGCCCTGCTTCACTACTCATGAAGCTTTCCCCCTGCAGGTGGGGACAGGGGCTTGAACTGGATTCTTGCAGATTGTAACAAGTGTGATCTCCCAGATGTGCCACCACATGGCCCCATAAATAAATCTTTTAATAAAAATAAAGCTCCATTGGTAAAAATTGGAACACATTTGAAATTCCTAATTGAATCTCCTCCAAAGGTTTGCAAAGGCAGTGCTGGGAAGACTGCCCTGTCAGGGAATGAACTTGAACTTGTTCTCTGACCTTTAAAGTTTACTTGCTGTCGCTTCAGTTCCATCCTCCTCCCCCAGGTAGAAATTCACCCTTTCACATTACAGAAATTGGATGTTATCTTTTGAGATTTTGCAATATCTGAAAACATAGCTCTTAAGCAATTCAAAGTCTCTCCCTTTATTTGTCTGGCTTTGATTATGTCACCAGGGTGGATCTATGTAGCTGAGACTGGTGTCTGTATGATTCCACTACTCTCAGAGGCCTGTTTTTTCTCTTTCTCTTAGATATGGGTGAAAGTCAGAGAAAGATAGGGAGGGAGAGAGAGATATAAGAAGGCCGTTCGTAGCACCTCTCCACTGTTCATGAAGCTTCCTTCCTGCTGGTGGTGGTTGGGAGCTTGGACCAGGATTCTCATGTACGGTACTATAGATGCTCTACCAGGTGAGCCATCTCATAGTTCCTGTTTTATTTTGAGAGAGAGAAGGAGGGAGGGAGGGATAGAAGGAGGAAGAGAGAGAGAGAGAGAGAGAGAGAGAGAGAGAGAGACTCAAGTATCATTCCACTCTGGTATCTGCATTGCTGGGGATGGAACCCGGGACTTCAGATACACAAGTCTTATG
Organism: Erinaceus europaeus; assembly: GCF_950295315.1. NCBI lineage: Eukaryota > Metazoa > Chordata > Mammalia > Eulipotyphla > Erinaceidae > Erinaceus > Erinaceus europaeus. The sequence continues at coordinate 25,840,556 of NC_080176.1, read as the reverse complement.
CTATACAGCTCCTAAAGTCTCTCCCTCTAAGTCATCTCACCTGGTCTTCCAGAAACCCTTAACTGAGTTGTTCTGTCCAAGTGTAAATGTTGGGGGTGGGCTGGGGATAGGGAAGAAAACTAAAAGAAGACAGACCACTGTACTTTTCCTTAGAAATAACTACTATGGTAGTTAATGTCTAGATATCTGTAATACTTTGCAATGATGACGCTAGTTACATTCCTCCTGATTCTAGTATAAACACACTTGTGTTAGTGGATCCCTCCTTTGAACATGGTGTTGCTTGGAGAAACTTCTAATTGCTCTTTTGTTAACAAATGAGTTTTTATACTATGCCCGACTCATGGAGGAAAAATGTCCATGGAAAACATACTGAATAGATCTGTGTTTCCATTTGATTGCATGCTTATATGCTTCTATGTGTCTCCTCATGTGTTTTATATTATCCTACTTCCAGGAGACATTATGAGAATTAATTTGTAAATAAAGATATATATATTTCTTACTCTCAACAAAACAGTCAAATGTATTCAAGTCAAAGCGATCTGGGATAATTTCTTAGTGAATGGAAGTCAGATGTACTGACCTGCAAGACATGCCTGGAATAGATTTGTAAAACAATGTTTGTTCAGTAAAAGCACTTTGAAAAATAATTTCCTAGGGGGTCGGGTGGTAGCACAGCAGGTTAAGCACACATGGCACCAACTGCAAGGGCTGAAGTAAGGATCCCAGTTCGAGCCCCAGCCTCCCCACCTGCAGGGGGGTCACTTCACACGCAGTGAAGCAGGTCTGCAGGTGTCTATCTTTCTTTCCCCCTCTTTGTCTTCCCCTCCCCTCTCCATTTCTCTCTGCCCTATCCAATCACAATGACATCAATAACAACAGTAATAATAACTACAACAATGATAAAACAACAAGAGCAACAAAAAGTAAAAAATAGCCTCCTGGAGCAGTGGATTTGTGGTGCAGACACCGAGCCCCAGCAATAACCCTGGAGGTCATACTAATACTAAGAATAATTTCCTAGATTAACCTACTCAAGTATGTCATTAGCTATCATCAACAAAAAAGTCTATGTTTATTTGACCTGGGTTTATTAATCAGAATAGACTTGTGCTTTATAACAAGAAAAATAACTTAAAGTGATGACTGACTTCAATAGTTCATGTTTTATGGGTAATCTAAACATTGTTAATGGAAATAAGTTACTAAATAAGTGGAACAAGAACTTATCCATGAATAATAGCTTCTTAGCTTCTCAAAATATTTTTTTTTGGAGAGAGTCTTAAAGTGTACTTGGTTGTAAGTTACACACAATGTGGTTATAACTTGCTTTAACAAGATCCCCACACAATTTATATATGTGTTTAATCCAGTTGCAATAGGAAATGCTGCATCTTACTCCATGGTTTTTGGACTTGTGGAGCTCCAGCTTGCTAAGCCAGCTCTTTACCATTGGGCTATTGCTCTGTTCTGGTCACAGATTTTTCTTCTCCTTTGAATTCCACTGATGGGTGTCTTAGGCCTGGGCCTTGGTCTTGCTGACTGCTGGCCACAGGTTTTTATTCTTAGACTCGGGCCCTAGTCCTGCTTGCTACTGATCATGGGTTTTTCTTCTTCTAATTCCACAGGTAGGTGTTTTTAGGCAGCAGCCCCGGACCACGTCAGGTAGGGTATGTACACATGATGGTTTAAACAGAGCAAAGATTAAGAATAATGAATAAAGATACCAGGCGGTGGCGCACCGGGTTATGTGCACAAAGTATGAAGCTCAAGGACCCATGAAAGTATTCTGGTTCAAGTCCCTGGCTCCCCACTTGAGGAGGGGGGGTCGCTTCACAAGTGGTGAAGCAGGTCTGCAGGTGTCTCTCTGTCTCTCTCCCTCTCTATCTCCCCTCCTCTCTCAATTTCTCTTTGTCCTATCCAATAAAATGAAAAAGAAAAAAAAAAAGGCCTTCAGGAGCAGTGTATTTGTAGTGCTGGCACTGAGCCTCAGCAATAACTCTGGAGACAAAAAAAAAAAATCAAGAGTAAGAATAACCATAAATTTAAAATGAGGTCAAAATTGAATTATTTTGTGTGTTTCAAGTTAAGAACTTGAAATATGCAATTTTATTTTATTTTATTTTATATTTATTTATTTTCCCTTTTATTGCCCTTGTTGTTTCATTGCTGTAGTTATTACTGATGTTGTTTTTGTTGGATAGGACAGAGAGAAATGGAGAGAGGAGGAGAAGACAGAGAGGGGGAGAGAAAGATAGACACCTGCAGACCTGCTTCACTGCCTGTGAAGTGACTCCCCTTCAGGTGGTGAGCCGGGGGCTTGAACCGGGATCCTTATGCCGGTCCTTGTGCTTTGCGCCACGTGCACTTAACCCGCTGCTCTACCGACCAACTCCCTAATGTGCAATTTTAAATAGAATTAAACTTATTGAAAATGAGTGTCTCTAAATTTTAACAATAAGTGTAGTGAAAAATAGGAGTAAAAACAGTGTGTATTTGGAGCCAGGTAGTGGCACAACTGGTAGAGCTCACATGTTACCATGCTCAAGGACCTGGTTCAAAGCCCGGGTTGCCTCCAACAGGGGAGAAACTTCACAGGCAGTGCAGCAGTGCTGCAGGTGTCTCTCTCCCTCTCTCCCTTTCTCCACATTCTTCTCTCTGTCTCTATAAGAAAAATGGCTAACATGATGCCAACAGGACTTCCCTGGAAAGACGATCCCACCAATGTGTCCTAGAGCCCTGCTTCCCCAGAACCCCGCCTCACTAGGGAAAGAGAGAGACAGGCTGGGAGTATGGATCCACCTGCCAACACCCATGCTCAGTGGGGAAGCAATTACAGAAGCCAGACCTTCCACCTTCTGCACCCCATAATGACCCTGGGTCCATGCTCCCGGAGGGATAAAGGATAGGAAAGCTATCAGGGGAAGGGAGGGGATATGGATTTCTGGTGGTGGGAATTGTGTGGAATTGTATCCCTCTTATCCTATGGTTTTAGTTAGTGTTTTCTTTTTATAAATTAATTTTTTTTAAAAAAAAGGAAAAATGAAGGAAAAAAAAGACAAAAAAAATAGGCCATTTGGAGCAGTGGGATTATTGTGTAGGCACTGAACCCCAGTGATAACCTGGGGCTAAATTTAAAAATATATCTTATATATTTGTTTACAGTGCAATATTTTATTGTGAAAATACTGGTAGAAATTCTTTCCCTTATAAAAAAAAATACTTATATTGGGCTGGGGATGTAACACAGCAGTTGGACAACCAGTCTTTTCTGCCTGAGGCCCCAGAGGTCCCAGGTTCAATCCCCTGTACCATTATATGCCAGAGCTGAGCAGTCTTCCTTTTTGCTTTCTCTCTTTCTCTCTATCTCATGAAAATAAATAAATCGTTTTTGAAAATACTCTTACTAGTTAAAAAAAAAAAAAGTACAGTCAAGGTAAGGACATGATGAAACCAGGTGAAATTCCTAGTGCCTGAACATAGCAAGTTCTCAGAAGGACAGCTCTGCCCCTCGGAGCTCCAGCTCCCAGAACCAAACCTGAGATTCAGTTGACAATAGCACAGTCAACCATAGCTCTTTTCCTCTTTCTCTCTCTAGCTTTGTTATCCCAGCTCTCTGTTCGCCTTTAGTTTTATCTCATCGTATGTCCTTCCGAGCAGTGGACCCTGCACAGACTCTCACAGACCTTGGGACAGTCCGCATTGATCATGCTCTCAGGTAGAGATGTCCTCACCTGGTTCTGGGAATTGTCATGAGAGAGTCTGCCCATTTAGACAGCACTGAGCTATGCACTAAACACAAGGTATGAAACTGTACAAGTGAGGAGGGACAGAGCCTCGGGCTGTGGTGCGGCAACTTCTGGGAGAGATGCCAGGCAGGGTCATTCTCTCCAACAGTGGGGGTGGGGGGACGATTCAGGCATGCACCCTAGGCCTGATGCAAAGACCTATGGGTTCCTTGGAACCCCTGAGTGGTCGTGGCCTCCTCATCAGAATCTGCAGTGGTTTCAGAGGCCAGAAAGCAAGATTCTGGGATGGGGGGAGAGGAGGGATAAACAGGGACTTAGCAATGTGGACACTGGTAGATATGAGGGCTGGGAGGGTTTCTGTGTCAAGTAGGGTATATACACTTGCCAACAATAGTTTCTTTATTGCACTGACCAATTGCCACGGTGTTGTGGGAGGGCCCCTTATGTTTATTATTCTGTGTTCCACCTAGGTCTAAAGTTCATCCACCATCTGTCAGGGAATGGTCTAAACTGCCATGGGTCCTTCTGCAAGGCCGTTCAAGGGGTCCAAGATTCCCATTTTGGGCCTGGTCCTTCTGACTTGCGTGAGTATTGCCCTTCACTGCCCCTCTCACAAGATCTCTGGCTCATGAGATCTCTGCTGATACAAACCCTGGTCTGGGTCATTTATTGCTTTATCCAGAAGAGGTGGATAAAGAAAGCCCTGAGTCCCCTTGCTTCTGTTCATTGTCACCCTGGCAACTGTGAAACTGCCATGTCAGGGTGGGACTTCAGTCCTTAGGATGAGCATGGGAGGGTGGGGAAGGGTGATGAGGGAGCCCAAACTATCAGTTTGTCCCTAGAAAATTCCCACAGAGAAAATAAGAAGCAGTCCACAATGCTAACTCTCTCTCCAAACGTCAAAAGTATTTCTTCTGTCCTCATGTAAGAGAGATATATGGGAATCTGTGGTGTCTAGTACAGACTGCTTTTCTATTGGGGAAAAAAAAAAAGAGGCAGAGACTCAGAAGGGATAAAAAAAAAAAAAAGACACCTCTGGAAAGAGAAAAGGCAGTTGTCTGGAATAATGTTCCTTTTTTTCTAAAAATTTTTTTATTATCTTTATTTTTTGGAAGAGATAGCCAGAAATTGAGAAGGAAGGGGGTGATAGAGAAGGATAGAGACAGAGAGTCATCTTCAGCCCTACTTCACCACTTGTGAAGCTCTCAATCTGCAGGTGGGTCCTTGTGCACTGTAACATGTCCGCTCAACCAAGTGTGCCACCACCCAGACTCTCTCTCTCTCTCTTTTTAAACATCTATTTATGTAATAAGGTAGAAATTGAAAGGGAAGAGGAGAGAGAAGGAAAGACACCTGCACACTTGCTTCACCACTTGGAAGTTTCTCCCCTGCAAATGGGGACAAGTGGCTTGAACCTTGATGCTTTAGCATGATAATGTGTGAGCTTAACCAGGTGCACAACCACCCAGCACCCCCAAGTAGCCTTTTTTGTTTCCTTAGAGAGCCTAGGCATCACAAGAAGTCAAGAATATCTCTAGGGAATGAAAAATACATATATAGAGAGAGGCATTTTGTTCATCCCATTTCAACTCATATTTCAAACTGTTAAGTGGCTTGTCACTTAACAGAAAGTGTGGTAATGTGACTTTCTTGTGTCTTTAAGTGGTTGACATGGCAGACAGGCTTGCAAATTGGTCTTGATTCTAGAAACATGAAAGGGTTAAGAAAGGAAATCCTGGAAGTCTGGCGGTAGCTCGGCGGGTTAAGCACAGGTGGCATAAAGCACAAGGACTGGCATAAGAATCCCGGTTGAAGCCCCGGGCTCCCCACCTGCAGGCGAGTTGATTCACAGGCGGTGAAGCAGGTCTGCAGGTGTCTATCTTTCTCCCCCTCTATCTTCCCCTCCCCTCTCCATTTCTCTCTGTCCTATCCAACAATGATGACATCAATAACAACAACAATAATAACTACAACAATAAAAAAACAAGGGCAACAAAAGGGAATAAATAAATATATAAAAAAGAATTTAAAAAACTTAAAAAAAAAGAAAGGAAACCCTTTTGATAGACAAGTCTCAAGGACTCTTTCACTTCTAGAGTGACTCATTGCACTGAAACTAAGACCTCTTTGTGCAGCAGTTTAAACTTCCTCCTTTTTGTTTAAGATCAAATCCTGTTTCATTGTAAGTGAATAGAGCAATTTCCTTATTCATTCATTGGCTGAAGATTAGTTCCACAGTTTAGCTATTGTGAATAGTGATGCTAGTTACAATGTGCTGAGTGTAGAAGGAGCACTGTCTCTTTTAAAGTAAACTTACCTCTAATACATCAAAGATCTGTGTCTCATAAGTGCTTGGTGAGGACTGGGGAGGTGGTTTGGTCATACAGCACTTGAGTCCTTGGGCTCAATTCCCACAAATATATATAATGGAGGAATGTTCGTTCTGGTCTCTCTTACAAAACAAGCAAAATAAGAGTTTGGGGAAATAAAACATAACTACATAATCACATAACTACATAACTGCATAACTACACAATCACACTCACGTCAGCAAATAGAAATTGGCAGAATTTTTCCTTTGTGCCTTGTTGTTGCAGCTGCATTTCCTCCCTCCTTTTGAGTGTAAGCATTAGGAGGCTGTGACTTTTGTTTGGGTCTGAGTTTTCATCTTACAGAACTGTGGTCATGCATTAGGATTTTAGTGTGTCTTCTTTCATTCAGTGTTCTTGAGTGACTCATCCATGGTTTTTAAATGTTTTTTTAAAGATTTTTTTAAAATATTTATTTATTTCCTTTTTGTTGCCCTTCTTGTTTTTATTGTTGTTGTAGTTATTATTGTTGTAGTTATTATTGTTGATGTCGTCATTGTTGAATAGGACAGAGAGAAATGGAGAGAGGAGGGGAAGACAGAGAGGGGGAGAGAAAGACAGACACCTGCAGACCTGCTTCACCACCTGTGAAGTGACTCCCCTGCAGGTGGGGAGCGGGGGCTCCAACCGGGATCCTTATGCCAGTCCTTGCGCTTTGTACCATGTGCTCTTAACCTGCTGCGCTACTGCCCGACTCCCTGACTCATCCATGTTATAGTACAAAACCGTGATTTGTTTTTCCAAGTCACTTCAGTGTATGAATATATTGGCTTATCCTTTTCCAGTTTTTTTATCTGCTTTACCATTGATGTATTTGGGTTGTTTTCAATTGGGGGCTATTTTAAGTGTAAGGCATTGGTCTATTTTAAATATTACTGCTATGGTTAGGGGCTAGGTAGTGTTACACTGGGTTATGAGCCCAGAGTATGAAATGCTGCTCTGGAGCTGAGAGAATGCTCTCTGGGGGAAGTACAGGCCTTACTTTGCAGGAGGTCCTGGGTTCGATCCTTGCCGCCACATGGGAGCACCATGTGTGCTTAATCTGTTGTGCTACCACCCAATTCCCTGCATGTTTTGTTTAGAGAAACATCTGTGCAAGCCTATCACCAGTTTTTTGACCAGGTTATTATTTTTAAATGTACTTATTAATTAGAGGGAGAGAAGCAGAGCACCCCTCTGGCACATATGATGTCAGGGATCGAACTTGGGGCCCCATGATTGACAGTCCATTGCTTTATCCACTTTATCCTGGGCTGCTCATTTCCTTTTTTCATTTTTGAGTTGTATGAGTTTCTTAGATATTTTGGAAATTAGATCCTTATCAGATAGTTTGCAATTATTTTCTTGAATTTTGTAAATGGCTTTTTCAGTCTGTTGATGGTTTCTTTTGCTATTGAGGAATATTTTAGTTTGCTGCAATCCCACATGCCTTTCTTCTTTTTGCTTTTATCGCCTATGTTTTGGTGTCATAGAAAATAAAAAAAAAAACATTGCTTAGGGGTGCTGGTGGTAGTGCACCTAGTTGAGTGCATATGTTACAATGCACAAGGACCCAGTTTTGAGCCACTGGTCCCCACCTGCAGGAGGGAAAGCTTCACAAGTGGTGAAGCAGTGCTGCAGGTGTTTCTCTCTCCCCTCTTTTTATTTTATCTCCAGGGTTATCGCTGGGGCTCAGTGCCTGCACTATAAATCCACTGCTCCTGGAGGTCATTTTCCCCATTTTGTTGCCCCTGTTGTTATTGTTGCCATTGGTGTTGTTGAGGACAGAGAGAAATAAAGAGAGGAGGAGAAGACAGAGAGAGGGAGAGAAGGATAAACACCTGCAGACCTACTTCACCACTTATGAAGCTATCTCCCTACAGGTGGGGAGCCAGGGGCCGCAACTGGGATCCTTACACCAGTCCTTTGTGATTCATGCCATATTTGCTTAACCCACTGTACTACCATCCCCCACCTCCACCTCTCTATCTCCCCCTTCCCTCTCAATTTCTTGGATGTCCCCATCCAATAAATAAACCATTGCTTGGACCAATGTCAAGAAGTTATTTCCTTATATTTTCTCTTAGTAATTTTATTATTTCAGATCTGACATTTAAATATCTGATCTGTATGAGTTAATTTTGTATATGGTTCATAAGAGTCCATTTTCCTGCATGTGACTATCCAGTTCTCCTAGTTCCATTTATTATGGAGAATATCCTTTCCCTACTGTTGAAGAACAGGACCAGGGAAGATATCTCAATGCGTCAGACTTGTAGTATGGACATTTGGGGGGGCATTAATTCTTTTTTTCCTTTTGTTGCCCTTCTTGTTTATCATTGTTGTTGTTATTATTACTGTCATTGTTGTTGGATAGTACAGAGAGAAATGGAGAGAGGAAAGGAAGACAAAGAGGAGGAGAGAAAGATAGACACCTGCAGACCTGCTTCACTACCTGTGAAGCAACCTCCTACAGGTGGGGACCCAGGGGCTTGAACTGGGATCCTTGCACAGGTCCTTGCACATTGTACCATGTGCACTTCACCTGATGTGTTACCCCCTGACACACATGCACCCCCCCAGCATTAATTTTTATAACCTATCAACATGGGATGTTTTGCCTATCTATGTTTTTCTAAAGATTCATTTTATTTTACTTATTTAATAGGACAGAGAGAAATTGAGAGGGAAGGGGATATAGAAGGAGAGAGAGACACACACCTGCAGCCCTGCTCAGGTACTTGTGAAGCTTCCCCCCTTTGGGGTAGGGGGAACAGGGACTTGACATACTTGTGTGCCAGGCTAGTGTGAGGGTGTTTCTTCCCAGGCATGTGCTCTTTGGGTTGGAGAGAACATGATCAGAGCCAACCTGGGCTGCTGCTTACTCAGCGATGCAGGAGAGAGAGCAGAAACTCTTGGCAGAGCAGGAACGCAATTCTTTATTAATGCAGGAATGTCCCAGAGTCGGGTGTGAGCACAATGGGTTAGGCCAAATGGCACCAAACCACAATGGCCACCAACTGTTGTGCACGCCAGCCCTTCTCCAGGTCGGGATGCGGGAAGAGAAAAGAGAGTGAAACCAGGAACAGAAGTGGGTTTTATGGGATAAAAACCAGAAGTGGCAAGTCGGAAATGGAAATGGCTAGGAAAGAGGGTGGAGAGAGGCAAAAGGCATGCTGGGAAGGTGAAAGCGTCCTTAGCAACTGTTGCTATGGTTTTAACTGGCAGGAATTAGCAATACCCTGAGGGGATAATGTGGTGGGGATCTTTCAGGCAAAACAATGATTATGTAAATAGACTGTAGTGTCAGCAATGGAGGCCGCCCGACATCTGTGTCTTTTTAAAATTTATACATGAACTTTTTTATCATTTTCTCTGTATACATCTTTCATCTCTTTGGCTATGTTTATTCCTACACATTTTGCTGTTGTGGTTATTATGAATGAAATTGCCTTCTTTATTTCCTTTTCAAGTAGCTCATTGTATGTGTATAAAAACATGGCTGGTCATTCTGTGTTGATTTTGTATCCTGCACTTTTACTTAATTTGTCTATCGCTCTGATAATTAAGTTTCATTGAGTCTTTGGAGATTTTAACATATCTGTTGATTAAAATGTTCTAATCACAGATGGATGTTGCAGTTTGTTGAATGCTTTTTGTCTATTGAGATAATCATGTGGGTTTTTTTTTCACTATTATTTCTTTGTGCAATGTAGTTTATCACAGTGATTGATTTGCCTGTGTTGAATCACCTGTGTGCCCAGCCTGATCATGGTGTATAATCCTCTTAATGTGCTCTTGAAATTGCTTTGCTAGTATTTTTTTTTTTTGCATGAGTAAACCAAAAGGATACTGACTTGTAATTTTCTTTTGGTGTTTTTGTCTGAGTTTGATATTGAAGTGTTGCTGCTGATCTTACAAAAATGAGATTAAAATCCATTTTTTTAATATGCTGGAAAAGGATTGTCATGAACTCTTTGCTCAATGTTTGATAGAGTTTATCTTTGAAGTCACCTGACCTCTAGTCTTCTAGAGTAAAATCTTCTTTTTATCAGGACACCTGTGTACCAAGGGCTGGAAAATAGGGAGTAATATCTCCACATCAAGATCCTTAACTTAATCACACATGAAAAGTCCTGTTTGTTGGTGGGCTAGGCAGTGGCTCAGCAGGTTAAGCTGATCTGCAGATGTCTATCCTTCTCTCCCCCTCTCCATCTCCCTCTCTTCTCTCAATTTTTCTCTGTCCTATCAAATAAAATGGGGAAAAAATGGCCATCAGGATCAGTGGATTCATGATGCAGGCACTGAACCCCAGCAATAACCCTGGGGACAAAAGAAAAGAAAAGAAAAAGAAACAAAGAAACAAAGAAAGAAAGGTCCCATTTTCCATATGAGGTGACTTAGTCAAAGGCTCAGCAAAGTGTGACACAAACACTGGAATAGCCACTATTCAGCTTAACACTACAATTACAGTTCAGACCCTTGCTGTGCATTTAGACTCCTCTTAACTATTCCTGTCCCCATGAACAAGCTTCCTTTCAGTCTCTGTTCCTTGCTTCATATAATAGCCTGTCCTGGATTTTGCCTAAAGGTCACATCCTTGTCCCTAAGCCAGTCACAGGAACTTCCTTGAAAACCATTTTGTTAGACCTTAAGAAAATGAAACATGGGACCAGATGGTAGCACACCTTGTTAAGCACTCACATTACAACATTACAGTGCTGAAGGACCCAGGTTCAAGCCTCAGTCCCCAATGACAGGGAGAAAGCTTCACGAGTGGTGAAGCAGGACTGTCAGTGTCTCTCTATCTCTTTCCCTCTCTACCTCCACTCCCCTCTCAATTTCTCTATGTTTCTATCAATAAATAAATATTAAAAAACAATGAAACACTCCCCTGAAGAGATTACTGTCTAATAGAGGAAACATATATGTAAATATACCACTGATTTCAGAAACAATTAAAGGGGCTGTGGCTTGTTATCTCTGTGCCTGGTGGCAGTGGACAAAGCTCCACTAACAGCCTTCTAGGGCTGGTGCAAAGCTCACCTAAACAGTGCACTGCTTTGCCATTGTGTGTAGCCCAGGTTCCAGGCCAGCCCCCAACCACACTGAAGGAAGTTTGAATGCTGTGGTCTCTGTCTCTCTCTCTCTCTCTCTCTCTCTTCCTCTGCCTCCCCACCTCACTGTCTCTAAATACCAGGTGATGACTCTGAAACTCATAGTTATAATGTTGATGTAAACCTACTTGATGGGTGTTGGTGATCTCCTCATAGATTAACATTTAAGAGGTGTTTGTGGCCTGCTAGTTGTTTCTTAGAGATGTTTGTTTATTTATTGGATAGAGACAGAAAGAAATTGAGGGAGAAGGTGGATAGAGAGAGGGAGAGAGACAGAGAGACACTGGTAACACTGCTTCACCACTTGTGAAGCTTCCGCTGTGCCCCTGCAGGTAGAGGCTAGGAGTTTGAATCCAGGTCCTTGAGTGCACATTGTGACATGTGCATTCAACTGGATATGCCACTGCCCACTCCCCATGCTTATTTTCATGAATCATACTTGCCTGCAAAGAAGGGACTCTGAGCGGATATGGGTGAGTATCTGATGGCCCAGAAGCCTGGGCTCCATCCCTTGTCCACCCTCCACTGCACAGATAGCACCTGTGCCAGCTTCTCTTCCTGTTTTGAGATCTTCACACTGCTCTGGTTAGCATCTGTGACCAAGAAGCTTGTGGTCCTTGGTGGGGTTTCTGCATCACAGCAAACACCACCCAGCAAAAACCATAGCTTCCTAAGGAAAATACCTAACTAAAAATTCTGAGTTGAGACCCGGCCCTCAAGTGGCCCCTGGGGTGGATTCTGGTGCTTCTGTTTACTTAACCCTCTTCTATAACTTTTTGCTGTCCTGAGGAAAGGGCCCACCCATGCCAGACTGTATTAGAAACCTGGAGAGGAGACAGTGGGGCTGGAGTGTTGTGTGGCTTGGCAGGCTCTGGGAAGGAAGCAGGCCTTGCAGGTGGGGTGAAGGACGCTGGCGACAGGAAGGTCAGGTGCAGGCTGTGCGAGTGGTGAGGAAGGGACAAAAGTCATGGTGGAAGGACCTGGGTTCAAGCCCCTGGTCCCTACCTCTAGGAGGAAAGCTTCATGAGTAGTGAGTCAGGGCTACAGGTTTCTCTGTCTCATTCCCTCTCTATCCCCCCTTTCCCTCTCAATTTCTCTCTGTCTCTATCCAATAATAAATAAGTAAATAAATAAGGTCCTGGTGGGTACAGATTAATATCTGGAGGTGGCTAACCTTAGCCAGAGGCATGACTCCACATTCTCAGGGGATGTTCCTTCCATTAGGTGTGGTGCTGGCTCAGGCCTAGCTGATGATTAGGAGCTCTGGGGGGCCTGCCTGGCAGAAGGGTCTCAGTTTGGTGACTAGAGACCTCTTTCCTGGAAGAGGAGCTGGGGAATGAATGGGGTGCCAACCAATGGCTCTTTCTCTGCCCTTAGGTTTTCTATTTCAAGTTCCACTGGCCAGAGAACACCATCTATCGGCCCCCAGAACCCCGCCAGGCCTCCAAGCACATGGACTCCCTGTCTCTCTCGCCCTCCCTTCCTAAGGGGCTCAACAACCTGTCCCACCTGCTCTACTGGCCCCCCACCCCAGGACACGGAGAGGACCTGTTGGCCTCCACTAGTGCCCAGAGCTCCACCTACCAGCTGAGGGGCCCTGCCCAGCACAACTACACCCTGGGGGGCTCCCTGAAGGCCATTCTGGTGGCCAGAGACCACAGGGGCCACCCCAAGACCCACGGCGGGGACTTGTTCAGGGCACAACTGCTGGGCCCCGACCTGAAGGCGGGGGTCCCTGGGGAGGTGCAGGACCTGGAGAACGGCACCTACCTGCTGTCCTTCCCGCTGCTCTGGGCCGGGCGGGCCCGGGTGCTAGTGCGGCTGATCCACTCCAGCGAGGCTGTGGGAGTTCTGAGAAGGATCTGGACACAGGTGGGGGCCACCGTGGACTTCAGAGGCTACTTCAGGGGCCCCTCAGGCACCGAGGAGACTGTGGTTTGCAATGTGGACCCGTGGTCAACCGGGGCACAGGGGTCCGTGTGTCAATACAAGGACAAGGAGTCGGGGGAGCTCTGGTTTTGCGCCCAGCCCCCAACACTGCCCTGCGACTCACTGGTGGGACACTCGAGTGGAAGCTACCTGAAAGTCACCACCCAGCAGGACGAGGCCCTGCTGGCCGGGTAAGAGACCCAGAATCCGGGTGCCTGTCCTAATCGGAAACCACACCCTTCTTCCTAAACACTGGTCCTGTGTGTGCTCAAGGACCCGGGTTTGAGCCTTAGGCCACCACATGAGAACACCAGCACTGGGAGACCTCATAAGTTGTGTTGTGGTGATGCAGTGTCTCCTCCCCCAACCCCATCCTTTATCTTAACAGGAAAAAAAAAGTTGGGGAGCTGGGTGGTAGTGCAGCGGATTAAACGCACATGACATGAAGCGAAGGACCTGCATAAGAATTCCGATTTGAGCCCCAGGCTCCCCTCCTGCAGGGGGGTCGCTTCACAAGCAGTGAAGCAGGTCTGCAGATGTCTATCTTTCTCTCCCTCTCTCTGTCTTCCCCTCTTCTCTCGATTTCTCTCTGACCTATCCTACAGGAATAACAACAAGGGCAACAAAATGGGAAAAAAATGGTATGCAGGAGCAATGGATTCTTAGTGCAGGCACTGAGCCCCCTTGATAACCCTGGAATTAAAAAAAAAAAAAAAAAAAAAAAGGGAGTCGGGCTGTAGCGCAGCGGGTTACCCCGGCTCCCCACCTGCAGGGGTGTCGCTTCACAAGCAGTGAAACAGGTCTGCAGGTGTCTATCTTTCTCTCCCTCTCTCTGTCTTCCCCCTCCCCTCTCCATTTCTCTCTGTCCTATCCAACAACAATGACAACAATAATAACTACAACAATAAAACAACATCAAGGGCAACAAAAGGGAATAAATAAATAAAAATAAATATAAAAATATTTTTATAAAAAAAAAAAAACCTGCTGGGTAAAGCGCAACTGTTGCAGGTATGAAGCTCCAGTGGAAAGTCAGGAGGCATCATTAATTAATCAATTATTAGTCCTGTGACCCATGGCTCCTTTATTGATTTATCATTTTTAACTTTTTGTTATGGAAATAAATATAGTTTCACACCTTTTTTTTCCGTCTAGGTTTTTTGCCTTTTTACAGGGCTCCGTGCCTGTAATACAAATTCACTGGTCCTGGTGTTTCTTGGGGCCTCATGCTTGCAAGTCTTGTGATCTTTTCAAATATTTGCCCAGCGCTGATAGAGAGCTCAGCAGAAGAACACAGTGGTGGCATGCATGAGGTCCCAGGTTCAATCCCCCAAAACCTTGTATGCCAAACAGTGCTCTGGTCTCTGTCTCTCTTTCTCTCATAAAGATAAATGAATCCTTAAAAATCTCTTTTGTTTGGAGTTTTCAGTTTTGCTCTGCCTAAGAGCTGATGTGGATAGCTGAGCCTTCCACATTCATAGAAGAACATTTTCCTTCTATTTCATTTGTTTCTGCTGATATCTTAAACATTTACAGCTTTCTATTGCTTTTTGGGTTTCTTCCTTTAATCTAGTTTCATAACTTGGAACACATAACCTTATGACTAGAAATATGATCTCCTAATATCAATTCTTTGAAATTTCTTGAAAATTTATTTGCGGGGGTGGGGGGGTGGGGTGGGACGGTAGCGCAGCAGGTTAAGCACATGTGGCGCAAAACGCAAGGACCGGCGTAAGGATCCCTGTTCAAGCCCCCAGCTCCCCACCTACAGGGGAGTTGCTTCACCGGTGGTGAAGCAGGTTAAAAAAAAAAGAAAGACAGAAAAGAAAAATTTATTTGTGACCCAACAAATGACTAGTACTTGTTCATATTGAACCTGGGACTTTGGAGCCTCAGGCATGAGAGTCTCTTTGTATAATGACTATTGCATCTACCCCTGCCCCATATATCTGTTTTCTTCAAAACAACTTGTGATCTCTATTCCTTCAGAAAGATTTGATTTGATTTAGCTTGCTAATCTCTTTATTCCATATATATTCGTTAGTTTTTTTAAAATATTTTTATGTTAATAAGAAAGAGAGAGATAGAAAGAAGTACAGTGAGAAAGATAGGGAGAGAGAGAAAGAAATACAGAAAGACCAGAGTGCTGCTCAACTCTGGTTTATGGTGGTGCTGGGGATTGAACCTGCGACCCCTGGTGCCCAGGCAGGAGAGTCTATTGTGTAAATAGCAGTGCTATCTTCCCATCCCATAGTATATCTTTTTTTGTTCTCTTTCTAATCTCAAAAATTTCTATGTGAAAATGTGTCAGGTGGGAGTCTGGCGGTAGCACAGTGGGTTAAGCGCACATGGCGCAAAGCGCAAGGACCGGCATAAGGATCCCGGTTTGAGCCCCCGGCTCCCCACCTGCAGGGGAGTCACTTCATAGGCGGTGAAGCAGGTCTGCAGGTGTCTATCTTTCTCTCCCCCTCTCTGTCTTCCCCTCCTCTCTCCATTTATCTCTGTTCTATCCAACAACAACGACATCAATGACAACATCAATAGCAACAATAATAAAACAACAAGGGCAACAAAAGGGAATAAATAAATAAATAAATAAATAAATACAATAAAAAAAAGAAAATGTGTCAGGCAAGATTCTTCGCATGACATTGTGACATTTGTTTAGGTAGAAATGGTTATCAGATTTAGATGCTTTACTATTATTAACTTTATCTGAATACAAAGGGCATTTATATCAATGACAAAGTATTGATCCTGGAAGAATTTAGTGTGAGGCTGTGGGAAACAGCACAGCAGTTTACAAAACAGACTCTCATGCTTGAGGCACCAGAGGTCCCAGATTTCGTCCTCGACATCACCATAAGCCATAGTTGAGCAATGTGCTGATTAAAAAGAAAAAGGGGTGGGGGTAGATGTGGACACATCTGATTGAGCCTCTGTTAAAGCTCCTAGTCCCCACCTGCAAGAGGGAAGCTTCACCAGTGGTGAATCAGGTATCTAGCTTTCTCCCTCTCCACTGCCCCTTGTCTCGATTTCTCTTGGTCCTATCAAATAAAATAAATAAAGCTTTAAAAAAATTTTGAGAATTTGGTGCCAGAAAAATCTGGTCAGGGCTGAAGAGCTAGCTCACTTGATTGAGTGTATGCAGTGCCCTGGATCTGAGGGATGCTCTGTTGCTCTGTTGCTGTAGTCTCTCTCTCTCTCTCTTTCTCTCTCTGAAAAAGGCAACCTGGGAGCAGTAAGGTTATACATGTCTGAGATCCTGGCTCAGAAATTAAAAGGCTCTCACATGCCATGTACTAGTCAGAGAAGAACTGCCTGAACCCCACCTCATCCCACCCAATCATCGAATAGCACAGAGGTCCGCTCCCAGATTCCTGATAAGTTTTTCACTCTTTCACTTCTGGCTCTTGATTATAATCACCTTGAACTCTAAGCCTGCTGGTTGTGTTGAAATGACTCAGTACCTTCTTAGATGCAGGCAGGTACAATGACAAGTCTCCTGTCATCTGCCTGTGTCTTATGCACCCTGTCTCCCCTACTCACTTTTGGTGCTTCTCCAGGAAAGTGACAGACAAGGTTCTCCCCCAGGGCATTGCCCCCATCCTGATCAGACCAGCAGTCTCAGGGAACAGCAGTCTCAGCCTGGGTGAGTGTGGCTGGCATCTCCTGGGCCTGGGGGGAGGGGGCATAATAAGTGGGGTTTTAGTCCTTGACTAGATCAAGGGGTATTTAGCCCTCCAGCCCTTGCTGGGGTAATGACTAATAGAGTGGTTGGTGACATGGGTTACAACTTCCATTGGAACGGATGGTACTCAGAACTCTGGTGGTGGGAACTGTGTGGAGTTGTACTTCTGCTATCTTATAATCTTATTAATCATTATTAAATCACTAAATAAAATTATAATAAAAAACAGACTTTTTTTTCTTTTTAGCCAGAGCCCTGCTCAGCTCTAGCTTGATGGACTAGTGAGTTGAACCTGGGACCTCAAAGTCTTAGGCATGAGAGTCTGCTTTTGCATGTTTTACCAGAGCTGCTCAGCTCTGGCTTGTGGTGGTGCTGAGTATTGAATCTGGGCCCTTTGGTGCCTCAGGCATGAAAGTCTTTTTGCCTAACCATTATGCTGTCTCCCCAGCCCAAGTCTTATTTGCAAAACCATTATGCTAACCATTATGACCCAAGTCAGACTTTTAAAGTTCAAATATTCTCTTTTTTTTTTTTTCCTCCAGGGTTATTGCTGGGCTCGGTGCCTGCACCATGAATCCACTGCTCCTGGAGGCCATTTTTCCCCCTTTTTGTTGCTCTAGTTGTTGCAGCCTCGTTGCGGTTATTATTGCCATTGTTGACGTTGCTTTGTTGTTGGATAGGACAGAGAGAAATGGAGAGAGGAGGGGAAGACAGAGAGAGAGGGGGAGAGAAAGATAGACACCTGCAAATCTGCTTCACCGCCCGTGAAGCGACTCCCCTGCAGGTGGGGAGCCGGGGTTCGAACCGGGATCCTTACGCCAGTCCCTGCACTTTGCGCCACATGCGCTTAACCCACTGCGCCACCGCCCGACCCCCCAAATATTCTCTTTACTGAGGCCCTACACATGTGTGATTCCACTACTCCTGAGCCAATTTTCCTTTCTTTTTTTCCTTCCTTCCTTTCTTCCTCCTCCTCTTCTTCTTCCCCGACCCCCTCCTCCTTTTTCTTCTTTCTGTTCTGAGCTGGGGAGACAGCATCATGGTTTTACAAAAGACTTTCATGGCTGAGACTATGAAGTCTCAGGTTCAATCCCCAGCACCATCATCAGCCGGAGCTGAGCAAGTGTTCTGGCATCTCTTTCTCTTCTCTTTCATCAGTCAATAAATAAAAGATAAATAAATAAATAAGAAGTTTTTAAAATCTGATAGAGAAGGAGAGACACCACAGTCCCATTTACCACCCATGGATTTCCAAAGTGCTATCTATGGTGCTCCCCCATGATGCTGGAGCTTGAAACTGGTTCATCAAGCATGATATTGTGTGCACTCTACCAAGTGAACCCTCTCCTGGCCCTGCCAGTGAATATGCTTGATCCTGGGTGACTGTGACCATGCCTACCAGTTCAGTGCCTCAGTGTCCCTCCCTGCCAGTAGAGATGAGGTATGACACTTCCTGGCTGGAGAGATAGCTTACCTGGGGAGGCACCTGGTGTCTCATGTGCACAACTCATGACTGAGCCCCTGGTCTCCACAGCACTGGGAACAGCTTTGGTGCTATGTTGTCTCTCCCTCTCACTTTCTCTGTCTCTTCCTTTCTATAAGGAAAAAAAAATCAGTGTGTATCAGTGAAGCAGCAGTGATGACAAAATAATAACAATAATAAAATAATGACACTAACAATAACACTTCCTGGTGTCTGGAGAGCTGGCTCAGAGGTCCAGAGCACTGGACATTCCTGCAGAAGTTTGATTCCGTTGTCACACATGCCATGGCAATGCTCTGGTTCTTGTGCTTAATAAAGAAGTAAATTTTTAGGAGCTGGGCAGTGGTGCATCCGGTTAATTGCACATGTTATCATGATTGAGGACCTGGGTTCAAACTCCTGGTCCCTACCTGCAAGGGGGAAACTTCACCAGTGGTGAAGTAGGGCTGCAGGTGTCTCTGTCTCTCTTCTCCATCCCCCTCAATTTCTCTCTGCCCTATCAAATTAAATAAATAAGACTTTTTAAAAAAATCTTATATAAAGCAAGTAAATATTAAAATAAATAACCCACCTAGGAGATGGCTTACTTAGTGGAGTGCACAGTGGGCCATGTACAAGGACCTGGATTCAGTCCTTTGGTACCACATACAGCACCAGGGGAAGCCCCATGAATGGTGGAGTGGTGCTGGAGTGTCTCTTCTGCTCTGTGTGCCTCTGTCTGGAACTGAAGAGAGAGGAGGAGGAATTTTCCAGGACCAGTGGCACCCTGTAGGTGTGAAGCCCTGGAGGGCAATCAATCAAAAATTAAAGCAAAACCGAGGGCAGGGAGATAACATAATGGTTCTGCAAAGAGAATCTCATGCCTGAGGCTCCAAAGGTCCCAGGTTCAATTTCCTGCACCACCATAAGCCAGAGCTGAGCAAGGCTTTGATCAAGATGGTGATGATGATGATGATGATGATGATGATGATGATGATGATGATGATGATGGAAAACTTTCTGTGGGTATTAAAGAGATCGAGGGAGGTAATCACATAGGATGCTCAAGAGAGGGCCTGAGGATATATTACTGATACCTGTTGTTCTGTCCTGTTTTTCCCCTTTCTAGCAGCTTTGTCCCAGAAGCGCCTGTGTGGCCCTGGCCTTCCAGCCTCCACGCCCTCAGGCTTCTACCACCTTGACGTGTGGCACCCGCTGGCCTGCTCCAGTCGCTCCTTCCCCTCTGCAGACAGCATCCTGAGCTGCCTGGCTGGCCGTGTGGTGCACATGATGGGGGACTCCACGTTGCGGCAATGGTGGGAGTACCTGCGCGACACCGTGCCCTGTGAGTGCGGGGGTAGGGGACCAAGGGATGGGAGGATGGGACAAGGGGCTCTGAGACAAAAGGCCCCTAGATCTTTGCATGTGGTAGGAGAGGACAGGCAGGATGTGGGGACTTTGCTCCAGGAAAGGAGGAGACACCTTTCCAGCTAATTTACTGAAAGTTATGTTATGAGTTCAAGTGACAGTAGCCCCAAAGACGTTTGTATACTTTCTGACAAAAAGCCCCACCCACCCTCATTTAGTTTCATAAACAAACAAAAAACCTCAGGGAACCTGTTACAGTGTATAAAGACCTGTGTTCGAGTCTCTGATCCCCACCTTCAGGGAGAAACTTCATGAGCAATGGAATGGGGCTGCAGGTCTGTCTGCCTATGTGTCTGTCTCTCTATATATCTATATCATCTATCACCATCTCTATCTCCCCATTCCCTTTTGATTTCTCTCTGTTTCTATCCAATTAAAATTTTTTTATTTATTCTCTTAAAAAAAAAATTTAGGATGGACAGCATGTTGAGCCCAAGAATTCTTCAGAATTCACATTCCTTGTGTTATTATTAAAAAAAAGAATTCACATTCCTCCACTCTACACAATCATTTCTTCATATCTTCTTAGAATTCACTGAGTATTATTATTATTATTTAATATTTATTTATTAATGAGAAAGATAGGAGGAGAGAGAAAGAGCCAAATGTGCCACCAGGGATCAAACTCAGGACCTCCTGCTTGCACGTCCAAAACTTTTTTTTCACTGCGCCACCTCCTGGACTATCATCATCATTATTATTATTATTTTGCCTCCAGGGTTATTGGTGGGGGGCTTTGTGCCTGCACTATGAATCCACTGCTACTAGAGGCCATTTTATTGCCCTTGTTATTGTTATTGTTGCCTTTGTTGTTGTTGGATAGGACAGAGAGAATTTGAGAGAGAAGGGGAAGACAAACACCGGCAGACCTGCTTCACAGTTTGTGAAGCAACCCCCTACTTGTGGGGAGCCGGGGGCTCAAACTGGGATCCTCATGCCTGTCTGAGCCATGTGCGCTGAACCCTACCACCTGGCCCCCCACTATTATTCACAATTGCTCACATGAGTTTTCCCTGCAAATAAATGTGCAAGTTCTTTCTCTTGATTTGGTCTTCCAATCAATTTCTTTTTTGCTCATTTGCATTGTATACTAACTTAAAATTTATATTCGAGACATGTCAAGGTGCTGTGTTTATAGTTTCATCATAATGTAAGTATCTTTCTCTTCATAGTCAAGTGGGGAGCAGGGGTTTGAACCTGGGTCCTTGTGCTTCATACTATGTGATCTTAACTGGGTGCTTTACCACCTACCCCCACTGACATGTTGTTTAGACAGAACTGGAGACATCATGACTTCCTACCCCTAAGTATTTCAGTGTTAGTCTTTGAAGGATTGTCTGTTGTTTTTTTGTTTGTTTTTTTGTTTACATGAGCAAAACAAAATTTCCACACCTCACACACTGAGTAACAGATTCCTTAAATCCTAGCCAGGCTTCCTCCTCTATTACTCAAAGTCTATGTTACTGTTTTTTGTTGTCAAAGTCAAGTTCATTTCTGGACCTGTTTGTCTCATACCTGGATTTTTCTCCATAGAGCCTGGTCATTTCTTTTCTTCTTCTTTTTAAAAAATATTTATTTATTCCCTTTTGTTTGCCCTTGTTGTTTATGATTGTTGTTATTTGTTGTTGTTGTTGTTGGATAGGACAGAGAGAAATGGAGAGAAGAGGGGAAGACAGAGGGGTAAGAGAAAGACACCTGCAGACCTGCTTAGCACCTCTTGTGAAGCAACTCCCCTGCAGGTGGGGAGCCAGGGACTTGAACTGGGATCCTTTTGCCGGTCCTTGCGCTTTGTGCCACGTGTGTTTAACCCGCTGCACTACCGCCTGACTCCCTCTTCTTTGGGAGATGAATATTGTCTTACCTCTAGTAATGTGGAGAGCAACTGTTGGACTAAGGGATAAAAGGGCAGGTGGACCAGGAAGGAGTCTGGTGGTGCCCTTCAGACATTGTACAAATCCCCACAATCATTGTGAGCCTTCCTCATAATGACTTTCTCTTTTTTGCCCCCAGGGTTATCGCAGGGGCTGCACTACAAATGCACTGCTCCTGGTGGCTATCTTTTTTCCATTGTTGGGAGAACAGTGGACACCTGCAGACCTGCTTCACCACTTGTTAGGTGACCCCCTGCAAGTGGGGAACCAGGGCCTTGAACCAGGATCCTTGAGTTTTGCACTATGTGCGCTTAACCTGGTGCAGTACTGTCTGATCCCCCTCCCCTGTAATGATTTTAATGCATTTGATAGTTGTCAGTCATGGTCCCAGTGGTTTCTTTTTCTTTTTCTTTCTTCCCCTCTCTCTCTTTCTTTCTTTCTTTCTTTTTTTTTACCAGAACACTGTTTAGCTCTGGCTTATTATGGTGGATTATCTGGATTAAACCTGGGACTTTGAAGCCTCAGGCATGAGAGTCTCTTTGCATAACCATTATACTGCAAAAAACGGTATCATTTGTTTTCCATCTACACCATGCCTCGGCCTCGCTTGAGCTTAATGTGCAGCTTGGCGATACGAGAATCCGGCATGAAGCCCAGCCAGTCTATCTTGGCGTTACTCTCGATCGCACTCTGTCATTTCACAAACATCTCATAAAAACTGCAGCAAAGGTGGGCGCGAGGAATAACATCATTGCAAGACTGGCCAGCTCCTCATGGGGCGCGAGCGCTTCCACACTACGATCATCATCTCTGGCATTATGCTATTCCACTGCAGAATACTGTGCCCCAGTATGGTTCCCTAGCCCCCATGTCCACTTGGTCGATTCCAAATTATATTCCTCCATGAGGATAATTTCTGGAACCATCCGTTCCACCCCGGTTCCATGGCTGCCAGTTCTTAGCAACATCGCCCCGCCAGATATTTGTCGGGATGCGGCATCATCTAAGTTCATTTCCCACGTCTATGCTCAACCAGACCTGCCAATATATGCGGATATCTTCACCCACCCTGTCCAACGCTTGACGTCTCGTCACCCAATCTGGTCCCCTACGCCTACACTGAACTTCTTTGTTCCAGTCTCTTGGAAACAGAGTTGGCAGTCAGCTGAGGTAAAGAACAAACACCTCATCACAGACCCCTGCGAGCGTCAACCCGGCTTTGACCTAGCACGTTATGATTGGGCCCTCCTCAATTGCTATCGAACAGGCCATGGCCGGTGCGCCACTATGTTCCATCGCTGGGGAGCCAGAGACGACCCGAACTGCCCCTGCGGCTCCAGACAGACTATGACCCACATAGTCAACGACTGCCACCTCTCCAGATTCAAAGGAGGTCTCGAAACTTGACATCAGGCTCAACCTGACGCTGTTGACTGGCTACGGAAGAAGGGCAAATGCTAGAAGAAGAACCATTATACTATCTACCCCTTCCCCCTAGTGGTTTCTATCACTATCAATCATATATAAACATCATAGAGAGGTAATTTTCACACTCACCTGCTCTTTCTTTTCTTTTTTTTTTTCTTGAGTTCTTTATGTATTTTTTACTTTAGCCCTTTGTCTGATATGTGGCATAGAGAGATCTTTTTTTTTTTATTATCTTTATTATTTATTGGATAGAGGCAGCCAGAAATCAAGAGGGTAGGGGGAGATAGAGAGGGAGAGAGACAGAGAGACACCTGCAGCCCTGCCTCAACACTCGCAAAGCTTACCCCTGCACGTCGGGACTGGGGGCTTGAACCCAGGTCCTTGCACATTGAAAACATGTGCACTCTACTGGGTGCACCACCACCCAGCCCCTGCATAGAGAGCTCTTCACCCACTCAAGAGGGTATCTTTCTTTTTACTTTTCTTTCTTTTGCCTCCAGGGTTATCTCTGGGGCTCAGAGCCTGCACTACAAATTCACTGCTCCTGGTGACCATCTTTTGTTGTTGTTGGATAGGACAGAGAGAAATTGAGAGGAGAGGGGAATACAGAGAATGGGGGAGAAAGGTGGACACCTACAGACCCACTCCACTGCTTATGAGGCAGTCCCCCTGCGGGTGGAGAAGCAGGGGCTCAAACTAGGGTCCTTGCATCAGTCCCTGTGTTTTGAACTATGTGAGCTTAACCCAGTGTGCCACTGCCTGAACCCCTCACCTGCTCTTTCTACACATGATATTTGGCTCTCCTTTGTATAAATAAATATTATATATATTGCTTTCTCTTATATCTATTCTTGAACTGAGAGTTCAAAGTGGAAAAACATAAAATATGAAATTGTTTCCCTATAATCACCCATTTATAAAAAATCATGTTGGGCGGGGGTAGATAGCATAATGGCTATGCAAAGAGATTCTCATGCCTGAGGTTCCAAAGTCCCAGGTTCAATCCCCCACAACACCATAAACCAGAGCTTATCAGTGCTATGACCTATTATTTGGTTTGCTTATTTGCTTGTCTGTTTTTAGGGCCAGGGATTCAACCTGGAACCTGAGTCTCAAGCATACAAAGTCTGTTCTATAAACCACTGTGTTATCTCCTTGAACCTTAGACTCTTTTTTTAAAATGCTTTCATAGTTTTTTTTCTTAAATGTATTTATTTATTTATTTAAATATTTATTTTTCCTTTTGTTGCCCTTGTTGTTTTATTGTTGTGGTTATTATTGTTGTTCTTGATGTCGTCGTTGTTGGATAGGACAGAGAGAAATGTAAAAGGAGGGGAAGACAGAGGGGGGAGAGAAAGATAGACACCTGCAGATCTGCTTCACCGCCTGTGAAGCGACTCCCCTGCAGGTGGGGAGCCGGGGGCTCGAACCAGGATCCTTATGCTGGTCCTTGCGCTTGGCGCCACGTGCTTAACTCGCTGCGCTACCACCCGACTCCCTGCTTTGGTAGTTCTTTAGCCTTTTGTGTGTCCCTGTGAATCTCCAGCTCAGTCTGTGGTTTACAAAGAGGGAAAAAAATAATCCTGTTGGGATTTTAATTGAATTCATGCTGAATTTTTGTTTTTTGAACTCACCGGAGATTTAATCAAGTGTGATTTCACTGCTCTGGATCGACTGTTTTATGTTTTCTTTTCTTTTCTTTTTCTTTTTCTTTTTCTTTTTCTTTTTCTTTTTTTTACCAGAGCACTGGTCAGCTCTGGCTAAAGGTGGTGCTGGGACTTAGGAGCCTCAAGCATAGAGTCTTTTTGCATAACCATTATATTATCTACCCTTGCCTCCTGTTTTGTTTTTCCAGAGAGCATAAGAAACAGAGATAGAGAGGAGACCTATAGCACTGGAATTCCCTGGTTCAGTAGCACTTCCATGTGGGAAGCCAGGGCTTGAACATGCACCACACCCATGGCAAGGCAGGTACTGTCCCTGGTAAGTGATCTAGCCAGCTTTCTGCACTGAATTTGTGGTTCTATTTGGTTCCAACTGAGATATTAGGGACATGATATACCTTTCCAGTAAGAATACTCTGGTATTGATTTCTCTTTCTTTTTATTTATTTATTCCCTTTTGTTGCTCTTATTTTATTGTTGTAGTTTTTGTTGTGATTGATGTTGTCATTGTTGAATAGGACAGAGAGAAATGGAGAGAGGAAGGGAAGACAGAGAGGAAGAGAGAAATACACCTGCAGACCTGCTTCACCGCTTGTGAAGTGACTCCCCTGCAGGTGGGGAGCCGGGGGCTCGAACCAGCATCCTTATGCTGGTCCTTATGCTTTGTGCCACCTGCGCTTAACGCCCTGTGCTACCGCCCAACTCTCTGGTATTGATTTCTAATGTAATTGCATTGTGGCCAAACAGCATATTTCATACAATTTAAATCTTTTTTAAAATTTAATTTATTTATTAATGAGAAACATAGAAGGAGGGAAAAGGAGGGAGAAAGAGCCAGACATCACTCTGGTACATGTGCTTCCAGGGATCAAACTCAGGACCTCATGCTTGAGAGTCCACTGCTTTTATCCACTGCACCACCTCCCAGACCACTACAATTTAAGTCTTTAGAGACTATTTGAGGCAGGCTTGTTGGCATGGTACACAATGATTCAATTGTTGCCAATATATGCCCTGCAAGTAACAACTTTCTTGTTTCAGTAGGAATGTTTTTTTTTATTTTTTTAAACTATCTTTACTTATTTATTTGGATAGAGACAGCCAGAAATCAAGAGGGAAGGGACTGATAGAGAGGGAGAGAGACAGAGAGACACCTGCAGCCCTGCTTCACCACTTGTGAAGCTTTCCCCGTGCAGGTGGGAGCCAGGGGCTCAAACCCGGGTCCTTGCACATTGTAACATGTGCGTTCTTTTTTTTTTTAATTTTTTTTATATTTATTTATTTTCCCTTTTGTTGCCCTTGTTGTTTAACATTGTTGTGGTTATTATTGTTGTTATTGACGTCGTTGTTGTTGGATAGGACAGAGAGAAATGGAGTGAGGAGGGGAAGACAGAGAGGGGGAGGGAAAGATAGACACCTGCAGACCTGCTTCACCGCCTGTGAAGCGACTCCCCTGCAGGTGGGGAGCCCGGGGCTCGAACCGGATCCTTAAGCCGGTCCTTGCGCTTTGCGCCACGCGCACTTAACCTGCTGCGCCACCGCCGGACTCCCAACATGTGCATTCAACCAGGTGCACCACCACCCAGCCCAGAAATGGTTTTAAAATCATGTTGATCTGTGATTGGCCTGGTGACTCTGGTTGAGTGGAGAACTTGTGAGCATAAGGTCCTAAGTTTGATCCCCACACCATCTGTTTGAGGGATGCTCTAGTTTTCTCTGTCTCTCTTACCTTACTTGTAAATGAAGAAAAAAGAAATATATATATAATATGATATCTGCAGGGGACCAGATGGTGGCACTTGGTTGAGTGTGAAGGGTTCAAGCTCAAGCTTCTGGTCTCCACCTGCAGGGAGGAAGTTTTGAGTGATAAAGCAGGTCTGCTTTCTCTTTCCCTGTCTATCTTCCATCTTCTCTCAATTTCTAGCTGTCCTTTCAAATATAAGAAAAATAAAATAGGGGGTAGGAAGATAGCATAGTGGTTATGCAAGAACTTCTTTCATGCCTGAGGCTCCAAAACCCCAGGTTCAATTTTTGGCACCACCAGAAGCCAGATCTGAGCAGTGGTCTGGTGTCTGTCTGTCTGTCTCTCTTTCTCATTAAAATAAAATATATTAAAAATAAACAGTAAGAGCAAAAAAGATATAAAAAGGGTTTTTAAAAAACGATGTGTGGGGGGCTGAGCAGTAGTGCAGTGGATTAAGAGCACATGTTGCTAAGTGCAAGTACCAGTGTAAGGATCCCAGTTCAAGCCTCCAGCTCCCCACCTGCAGGGAGGTCGCTTCACAAGTGGTGAAGCAGGTCTTCTGGTATCTATCTGTCTCTCTTCTCTGTCTTTTCTCTCAATTTCTTTCTTTCTTATCCAACAATCATAATAAAAACAAATGCAGCGGGGTGGGTGGGTGGGGAGAATACAGGTCCATGAAGGATGATGATAAATGACATAGTGGGGGTTGTATTGTTAAATGGGAAACTGGGGAATGTTATGCATGTACAAACTATTGTATTTACTGTTGAATGTAAAACATTAGTTCCCCAATAAAGAAATAAATTTTTTAAAAAATGCAGCAACAAGGGCAACAAAAATGTACCAGGCTCATTTCACCACTGTGCTCAAACATACCCAGAATACTGCCAGTCTGCACCTAGGGGCTGTTGTAGCTGAATGTGGCAGAGAGTAACTAGAAATTGAATTCAAGAATTAGACATAGACAACCTTCAAAGGAAAAAAGAGAAGAGAGCTGAGGGATAGCTCAGCTGGTACAGCACAGGACTTGCATGCCTGTGGTTCCCAGTTTAACCCTCTAATGCCTACATGCACTGGTGCTCTGGCCTATCTCTATCTATCTCTCTTTCTCTGCCTCCAGTGTTATCACTGGGGCAGTACCAACACTATGAAACCGTTATTCCAGGTGGCAGTTTTTATTGGATAGAACCTAAAGAAATTGAGAAGGGAGGGGAGATAGAGGGAGAGAAAGATAGACAGCTGAAGACCTGCTTCACCACATGTGAAGCGACCTCCCTGCAGGTGGGCGACTGCAGGTGGGGCGCAGGGGGGCTCAAACTCGATCACTATGCAGATCTCTGTGCTTAGTATTATTTGTACTTAATTGTGTGTGCCACTGCCCAGCATCTCTCTCTCTCTCTCCCTCTCTCTCTCAATATTTCTCTCTCATACAAAATAAATAAAATCTTACAAAAGAAAAAAAAGAGAATGGGGATAGATAGCATAATGATTATGCAAAGAGTCTCTTTTTTTAAGATTTTTAAATTTTTTTATTTATATACAGGAAACATAACCATAGGGTAAGAGGGGTACAACTTACACACTTCCCACCACCAGAACTCTGTATCCCATCCCCTCCCCTGATAGCTTTCCTATTCTTTATCCCTCTGGGAGTATGGACCCAAGGTCATTGTAGGATGCAGAAGGTGGAAGGTCTGGCTCCTGTTATTGCTTCCCCAATGAACATGGGCGTTAACAGGTTGATCCACACTCCCAGCCTGTCTTTCTCTTTCCCTAGTGGGAAAGGGCTCTGGGGAAGCGAAGCTCCAGGACACATTGGTGGGGTTGTCTGTCCAGGGAAGTCTGGTCGGCATCATGCTAGCATCTGTAACATGGTGGTTGAAAATAGAGTTAACAGGGAGCCGAGTGGTAGTACAGCGGGTTAAGCACAGGTGGCACCAAGTCCAAGGACCAGCGTAAGGATGCCGGTTGGAGCCTCCGGCTCCCACCTACAGGGGAGTCACTTCACAGGTGGTGAAGCAGGTCTGCAAGTGTCAGTCTTTCTCTCCCTCTTTCTGTCTTCCCCTCCTCTCTCCACTTCTTTCTGTCCTATCCAACAATGACGACATCAACAACAACAAAAATAACTATAACAATAAAACAAGGGCAACAAAAAGGAATAAATAATTATTTTTTTTTTAATTTAAAAAGAAAATAAGGGCGGGGGAGACAGCCTAATGGTTATGCAAACTGACTCTCATGCCTGAGGGTCCTAAGTCCCAGGTTCAATCCCCCTCACCACCATAAGCCAGAGCTGAGCAGTGCTCTGGTGTTTCTCTCTCTGTGTGTGTATCTCTCTTTCTGCATCTCTCTCAAAAAATAAATAAATAAAATTAATTTTAAAAATAAATAAAACATTAAAAAAAAAGAACTCTGATGGAAAAAAATTAGAGTTAACATACATAGCCAAACAAATTGTTAACCAGTCATGGACCTAAAGGCTGGAATAGTGCAGATGAAGAGTTGAGGGCCCCTCCATTTTGTAGATAGCTAAGAGGCATATTTTAGTTATATTCCAAAGGGCCTGTGGCTATATTAGTGTGTTTTTCTTTCTTTCTTTTTTTTTTTTTTTTTTTTGCCTGAGCCTGAAATCTGATATGCAGGTGATGTCATGGCTGGCAGAAGAGAAGGACCAGAAAGCTGGATCAGGGAAGAGAGTAGTTCCCAAATATGGGAAAGGTATATAAATATTGTTGACTGTAAACCTCATCGATCTGATGTGATCTGGGACCCATATTCAGCTTAGGAGCCTATATGACCTCTGCATCCCTATAGATCTGAGCTCATATTCTGTGGTTATAAGTAGGAACGTTCCAAGCTGCCCCAAGATCAGGACCCATCTTCCTCAGGTGTAGCATAGAGTATATTGTCCAGCCTCCCTTCAGAGGATGGAACATTCTCTACCATTGTTGATCCAAGTGAGGGCAAGGTCCTATGGGGGCCCACAAAGGGGTCGACTGTGTTGTTCCTGATAGAGATGACCAGTAACAATGGAGAGAGGAATTTATTCGAGGTCTAGGCCCATCGTGTC
Organism: Erinaceus europaeus; assembly: GCF_950295315.1. NCBI lineage: Eukaryota > Metazoa > Chordata > Mammalia > Eulipotyphla > Erinaceidae > Erinaceus > Erinaceus europaeus. Next base: position 25,811,052 of record NC_080176.1, on the reverse strand, counting down.
TGTTTGGGAATCTCAGGACTCCCTGAATAGGGCCCCAGCTGATGGGGTGACTAAAGAGTCATTAAAGTATGCCAGTCTCTTGCCCTTATTCAGCTGCAAAGAGACTTTCATCCCTGGGGATCCAAAGTCCCAGGTTCAATCCCCTGCACCACCATAAACTAGAGTTGAACAGTGCTCTGGTAAAAAATAAATAAATGGAAAAAAAGAGAAAAAAGAAACTTTTCCAGAAGGCCCTAACCAAGCAGCGGGAAGTTAGGTAAGAATTAAATGGACAAGTAGTTAAGAAAGTTCTGGGAATCGGGCTGTAGCGCAGCGGGTTAAGCGCAGGTGGCGCTAAGCACAGGACCCGCATAAGGATCCTGGTTCAAGCCCTGGCTCCCCACCTGCAGGGGTGTCGCTTCACAAGCGGTTAAACAGGTCTGCAGGTGTCTATCTTTCTCTCCCACTCTCTGTCTTCCCCCTCCCCTCTCCATTTCTCTCTGTCCTATCCAACAACAATGACAACAATAATAACTACAACAATAAAACAACAAGGGCAACAAAAGGGAATAAATAAATAAATATAAAAAATATATTTTAAAAAAAAAGAAAGAAAGTTCTGGGGCTGGGTGGTGGCGTGGTGGCACACTTGGTTGAAATCACATGTTACAGTGCACAAAGACCCAGGTCCCCACCCACAGGGGGAAAGCTTCACAAGTGAAGCAGGGCTGCAGGTGTCCTTGTCTCTCTCTGTCTCTATCTCCCCCTACCCTCTTGATTTCTGGATTCATTTCCTCTTGATTTTATAGTACCTGCACTACAAATTCACTGCTCCTGGAGGTCATTTTTGTTGCCCTTGTTGTTGTTATAGCTGTTGTTGGATAGGGCAGAGAAATCGAGAGTGGAGGGGAAGGCAGAGGGGGGCAGGGACCTGTAGTGAAGCGACCCCTCTACAGGTGGGGGAGCCAGAGGCGCCAGCCGGGATCCTTACGCTTCGGTACCTAGTGTACTTAGCCCAGTGCGCTACCACCCAGCCCCCAAATAAAGTAAAAGGGAAAAAAATTATTTTATTTTATTTATTTATTCCCTTTTGTTGCCCTTGTTGTTTTATTGTTGTAGTTATTATTGTTGTTGTCGTCGTTGTTGGATAGGACAGAGAGAAATGGAGAGAGGAGGGGAAGACAGAGAGGAGGAGAGAAAGATAGACACCTGCAGACCTGCTTCACCACCTGTGAAACGACTCCCCTGCAGGTGGGGAGCCGGGGTTTGAACCGGGGTCCTTATGCCGGTCCTTGTGCTTTGCGCCACCTGCGCTTAACCCGCTGTGCTACAGCCCGACTCCCAAAAGGGAAAAAATTGATGGATATTGAAGGGAGAGAGGTCTGGCAAGCTGTGGGATCTTAAATGTCTGCTAACCTCCTCCTCTCGCACCTCCCGTAGCCCTGAAGCCGGTGGATCTGCATGTCCCCTACCAGGCAGGTCCCCTGATGGCCGTGGACACCTCCCGGGGGACAGTTCTGCACTGGCGCGCCCATGGCCGGCCGCTGCGCTCCCTGCGCACACCTGTGGCCTCCTTGCACTCCGTGGCCCAAGAGTTGGGTGGCCTGGCTGGAGGTCCCCACACCGTGGTGGTGCTGGGCTTGGGTGCCCATTTCACCACCTTCCCCCCGGCTGTGTTCGCACAGCGCCTGGCGGGCATCCAAGCAGCCGTGTCCACACTGCTGGCCCGCGAGCCCCGCACACTGGTGGTGGTCAAGTTGGCCAACACTGGCTACAAGTCCGTGTACGGCAGCGACTGGCTCACTCTGCAGATCAACCGGCTCCTACGGGCCGCATTCACTGACCTGCCCGTGGCCTTTGTGGACGCCTGGGACATGACCTCCAGCCTGGAGCTACCTGATGAGATCCACCCCAGGAGGCTGATCGTGCGCAACGAGGTGGACATGCTCCTCTCCTTCATCTGTCCCCACTGAGCCCGCCTGGGGTATCAGCCCCAGAGCCCTCCTCTTCTCTGTGTCTGCCTCTCTGCCTTCTGTGGGACCTAGGGCCAGAGAACTGGAGTGTGGCTGGTGTCTCCAGAAGACTGGGGGTGACCCAGTGCTTTGAGACTTTAATCCCCATCTGGACATGTGGACTGAGGACCAAGGACAGCTGGAGAGGACCACAGCAACCAGGAAAGTGATTCCAAGTGATTGAGAGCTGACACCGATTCAGACAAGTTCACCCCCCCAAAACAACAAAAATAAAAAATTATCATCCAGGGTCCATCTCTGGAGGAATCCAGAAGACCAGCCTTTCACATGAATCACTGTGTCACACATAGAGGAGTGTGATTTTACTGAAATAACACATTTTGCACAACTTATTTTTTTGTGGGGGTGCAGGGGAGCTTTTATGGGTTTAATTGTGTGTTGTGTAGTTGTTGGCAACAGCGCCCCCTCAGTAAGTGTGTTGCAGTGGGAGCATGTTGCAAAATGGTCAAAGAGCATCACAGACCAGCTGTGAATGTGGCTTCCCCAATCAGGTGTTTAGTTTTTGTTTGTTTTTGTTTTTGTTGTTGCCAACAGTGTCACTGTTGTGGCTCGGTGCCAGCACAGCTCCACCATTACCAGTGGCTGGTTTTGTTTGTTTCTTAGAGAAAATAAAGAAAGTGAGATCCCTAAAGCACCACTCTACCACTCGTAAAGCTTCCTTCACACAGGTGAGGATCAGGGTCTTGAACTTGGGTCCTCATACAAGGTAATGTGTGCACTCTACCTTCTGTGTCACTATCTCAGATGTGAGACACACATTTATGACCTTATGTACCTGTATGAGCTCTTTGAAGGCTGTATTTCCAAATATAGTCAAATTTGGTGGCTAGGGCTTCAGCATATTGATTTTAGGGGGACATAGTTCAGAGGTAAAATTGTAACAACGCCAACATTAACTGATAGAGGTTTAACCAGGTTAAACACGCACGCGCACACACACACACACACACACACACACACATTTAAAAATGTACTTTAGTTACAAATAAAGTGGTTCATGCTGGAAGTCCCCTAATATACAAGAATAAATAAAGACCAATTCAATGGTAAGATTTTATGACGGTACTTATAAACCAACAAAATAATAATAGAATCTGTTTTATTAAGGAATGTAAATTAGGAGGGTGCTGGGTGGTGGCATACCCAATTGAGTGCATACCTTACCAGGTGCAGGACCTAGTCCCCAAGTATAGATGAATATATTTTTTATTATCCCAGGGTACTCAATGGGGTTCAGTGATGGCATACAAATCCACCAATCCTACAAATCCAAAGTGTTGGCCACTTTTTCCTTTTTTTTTTTCTTTCTATTTTTATTAGTTAAGACAGATAGAAATTAAGAGGGGTGGGAATCGGGCGGTAGCCCAATGGGTTAAGCGCACTTGGCGCAAAGCACAAGGACCGGCGGAAGGATCCCGGTTCGGATTCCGGTTTGAGCCCCAGCTCCCCACCTGCAGGGGAGTCGCTTCAGAGGCGGTGTAGCAAATCTGCAGGTGTCTGTCTTTCTCTCCCTCTCTCTGTCTTCCTTTCCTCTCTCGATTTCTCTCTGTCCTATCCAACAACGACAACATCATCACAACAAAAACTACAACAACAAAAAAAAGGGCAACAAAAGGGAAAATAAATAATAATAAAATTTTTTTTAAAAAAGAAATTGAGAGGGGAGGAGAAAATAGACACTGAGAGAGAAAGAGAGACATTTGCAGACCTGCATCACTATTCCTGAAGTGTCTTCCCCCCCCCACCTCGCAGGTAGGGAGTGGGGACTTTACCCAGGTCCTTGCACATGGTAAAATGTGCACTTAACCAGGTGTGCCACCATCCAGTCCCAATAAATAAAATGTTTAAAAAGTTAAATAAAATTTTTAAAAGGAATGCAATTTAGGGACCAGTGAGATAACATTTAGCAGTGTGTAACCTACAGAACTTGCTTGTAAGAGGTGCCAGATTAGATTTTCAGCACAATGGGTGTGGTGGAATCATGCAGGTACCAGGCCCCATTGATAAATAAGTAAATAAGTGGAAAAATAAGTAAACAAAATCTAAAGAAATCTACCAAAACCCAATATGTTTCTTTATACAATGCTCATGCTAGATGACTCACTGTTATTAATAATTCCATTCTCATAATTTTACTTTGCAATTTTATGTTAGAACAAATACTGCTGTCCTTTTCCTGATTATGATAATTTTGATCCCATGGTGTATCTACAGTGGTCCCATGGTGTAGCTACAGTGGGAGAATGAGTGCTGGAATCTGTGTACCTAAAAGCAATAGGAATAACTCAGACCAATGCCCTCCCAAAAGGAGACTTATTCTCAAATGGTTGTCTTTGTTCAAGACTCAATGTCTTATCCAGAAGTCTCCATACAGAACAGGACTCCATGAACTGAGTCTTGAGAGTTTAGTTCTAGCCCAGACCACACACTGAGAGTCGATTTTTTTTTCCAGCTGACTTGTATGGCTCAGGTGCAGAATTCAGACTGCCAATTCAGACCAGCCCACAAGTGACCTCACTTTGATGTCTGAATAACCAAGACTAGTCCACTCAAAACAATTCACACTTGGGGCTGGGCAGTGGCATAACCAGTTAAGTACACATGTTACAATGTACAAGGGCCACAGTTCAAGGCCCCGGTTCCCACCTACAAACTGCAGTGAAGTAACTCTTTCTCCCTCTCTGTCTCCCCCTTAACTCTCAATTTCCCTGTCTTTACAAAAACAGTAGACAAGAAAAACAGTTCACACCCATTTGAGTATCTGACTGCCTCCTTTGTAGTTCAAGCCCCCAGCACCACATGGGAGCACTGTGTCAAGAGCTCTGTTACCAGTGGAGTGGTACTGTAGTGTCTCTCCTCTCTGTCTCTCTCTGTCTGAGGTTGAAAGGGGGATCGAGGGTCTGTTGGGGGGCAGTGGACTCTCACATGGCTGAGGCCCTGGAGGATAAGAAACTAAATTCTTTTAGCCAACGAATGATTTTCAAAATTGGGGGCCAGACTCCACCTCCAAGGGGGAAGCTTTATGAACGGTGAAGCAGGGCTGTAGGTGTCTCTGTTTCTATCTCCCCCTTCCCTTTCTATTTCCCTCAGTCTCTACCTAATAAGTAAATAAAATATGAAAAGTCATTTTCAGGCCAGGAAATTTCATATTGGTATAATCTCATTCATAGTCCATAATAAAATTGAAGGAATTACCCAGTAATACCCTTTATAGATTTTTTTTTTCTTTTTCTAGTTCAGGATCTAAACAAAGGTCACAAGATGCAACTAGTTGCCACATGTCTTTAGTCTCCTCTCATCAGGTACCTGGCCTTGCTTCCTTTCCCATGACTTGAGTTTCCTGTAGTCTGTGTTATTTGGCATGAACCCTGCAGGAGTGATGTGCCATTCTCAGAATCAGGAAGGACATGCTGTCAATTTGTCCTGTGCCGTGTGGTGTGTGGTGTGACTTTGACCGCTCAGCTACAGTGCTGTCTGATAGGCTTTTCTGTTGTAAGGTTTACACATTTCCTTTTTGCAGTGAATAAGCAACTTATTGGGGAGGTACTTGAGAGTAGGCCAACACCTGTTTCATCTCCATTTCAGTACACCTTGCTCTTTCTTGCTTAAAACCATCATCCCCTTGACAGTTGCAAACAGTGACTCTCCTCATCCCATCATTCCTTCTCTGGATATTTATTAGTTGATATTCTACCACAAGGAAGCATTTCCCAAAAATAAAAAGATAAACTTTAAAAAAGAAAGCACTTCCCTTCTCCCTCGTTTATTTGTTGTTTTGTGCATTCACTCATTTAAATTTTATTTATTTATTTATTGGATATACACAGAGAGAAATCAAGAGAAGAGGGGAAGATAGACACAGTACCACTTGCAAGGACCTGGGTTTGAGCTCCTGCTCCCTACCTGTAGCACAGACACTTCACCAGTGGTGAAGCAGGTCTGCAGATGTTTATCTTTCCCTCTCCCTCTCTATCTCCCCTTCTCCTCTCAATTTCTCCCCGTCCTATCAAATAAGGAAAAGAAAAAAGAAGTAGAAGAAAAAGAAGTAGAAAAGAAAAAATGGCCACTGGGAACCGTGCACTGAGCCCCAGCTATAACCCTGGAGGCAAAAAAATAGAGAGTCGGGCACAGCAGGTTAAGCGCAGGTGGTGCAAAACATAAGGATCTTGGTTCAAGCCCCCAGCTCCTCACCTGCAGGGGAGTTGATTCACAGGCAGTGAGGCAGGTGTGCAGGTGTCTATCTTTCTCTCCCCCTCTGTCTTCCCCTCTTTCCATTTCTCTCTGTCCTATCTGACAACGATGACATCAGTAACAACAACAATAATAACTACAGCAACAATAGAAAAACAAGGGGAACAAAAGGGAAAATAAATAAAATTTAAAGAAATTTTAAAAATAAATAAAATAAATTTTAAAGATACTCCTGTGTGATTTGAAGGCTGCAATGTTATGGAAGCCATGAGAAGAGAGGAGGGTTTCAATAAGGTAGAAGTGATTCACACAAGATGTCAAACAAACAAAAAAGTGGGAAAGGGTTGGATGTAATGTATTGAAACTAGATTGAGAATAAAGATGGAAGCTTCTCCCTATAGGTGGGAACCAGGGCCTTGAACCCAGATCCTTGAGCATGGAACCATGTAAGCTTTACTAGTGGGTCCTTTATTCATTCATTTATAGCAATATGCACTCATTGGTTAATTATTTATCATCATTACTTATTTTGGTCCTCAAATTACTCCAGATTTGGGTCAGTGAAACCTCTCTGAGCCACAAAGCTTCTACTGTTGAAAGAATTGTCTCCTCAACTTCTTTCCCTTCCTCTCTATTCTAAGCTCTGGCTGGTGGTGGTTCTAGGAATTGAATCAAAGACCTCAGAGCCTCCAGCATAGAAGTCTTTTGCATAAACATTATGCTCTCTCTCCAGCCCTCTCTATTTTCAATCTAGTTCCAATACACCATTTTCAACCCTTTCCCACTTTTATTATTTTTTTATTTATTGTTTCTTTTATTTTTATTTATTATTTCTTTCTTTTTTCTTTTTTCTTTTTTCTTTTTTTTTAATTTTAACCAGAGCACTGCTCAGTTCTGGCTTATGGCCATGTGGGGGATGGAACCTAGGACTTGAGAGCCTCAGGTATGAAAGTTTCTTTGTATAACCACTATGCTATACCCCCCCACCCTATTGTTTCTTTCTTTTTGTTGTTTTGACATCGTGTGTGAACCACTTCTACCTTATTGAAACCCTCCTCTCTTCTTCCATAACATTGCAGCCTTCAAATCACACGGGAGTATCTTTAAAATTTGTTTTATTTTATTTTATTTATTTACTTTAAATTTTATTTATTTATTTTGCCTCCAGGGTTATAGCTGGGTCTCAGTCCACTGCTCCCAGTAGCCATTTTTTTCTTTTCTATTTATTTTTTATTCTTTTTCTTATATGATAGGATGGGGAGAAATTGAGAGGAGAAGGGAAGATAGAGAGGGAGAGGGAAAGACACCTGCAGACCTGCCCCTGCTACAGGTGGGGAGCAGGGGCTCAAACCCAGGTCCTTGCAAGTGGTGCTGTGTCCTCTTAACCAGGTCACCACTACCTGATCCTCCCCACCACCATTCTTTTAAAAATTTATTTTGATAGAACAGAGATAAATTGAGAGGGGACAGAGAGATGAGAGAGACGATGGGGGGAGAGAGTGAAAGGGAGGGAGAAAGCTGTTAGGTTCGGTAATCCAAGAAATTCACCAAGAGACCAGGGTGATGTAAAGACAAAGAGCTTTATTTACTAGCCAGGGCTAGGGCTAGGGCTGAGAACCCACAGCTGTATTGGGTGCTGGACCCTGATTACAATTTCTACTGGGCTTAAATAGGGTTTAGGACAAAGGCGCTACGGGACAAGCATCATGCCAGTTTAAAAATTTTCTAAGCCATAGCAGGAGGAAGCTGGGGGTAGGTAGGGGTTTCGACTTTCGGTTATCTTCCCTCCTGCCTGGTCAGCAGGATGTAGCAGGTTGGGGAGTTGCCTTTGTTAATTGTCTCCCCTCAGCAGGAAATGTTTCCTTAACCAATTCTTGTCAAAACAAGTAGATAACTGGCCTTTCCAGGGGGCCCATTTTCTCAAATTTTACTTTTTTAACCCTTTTATTTCTGGAACAACGTTTTACCTTCTAACACAAGTCTCTGCAGGCAGTGGGGAGACTCAGACTAGGTCCCACAGCTACTGGGGTTAGAGGGATGGAACTTATCTTGTGAAATGGTCTTATACATGACAAGGCATGGACTCTGTCTGCTGAGCTCCATTCTCTCACCCAGGAAACATGTTTGATAAAGTGGCAAGATAAACAATAAGTGTTAGAGGAAGGCCAGGGGCAGATGAAGACCCTAGGGGAAGGGTGGCCCCAGCAGGATGCCCACATGATGTTATAAGATGGACTGTGATAGTCACCTATGCAAATGATAATCCTGGAAGGACCAATCACTGCTGGCTGATCCTCCAGGGACCAATAGCAGAAGGGGGTTGACCTGCTCTATTAAGCCTACATAAGGGTTTGGCCCTGAAGCTGTGTGCATAAAGATCATCTTTCCCTGTTTGCCAGGTTCCACACTGATTCCTTCTGTGGCCAAGCTCATCAGGTCCTCCCTAAGAGTTGGAACATTCTACCAAATTCGAGTACTTGTCTTCTCTGATATTTGGAGACCTGTCAGGGCTTCTCTAAGATGGTAAGAATCTGTTTTCCCAGGAGTCAGGCGGTAGCACAATGGGTTAAGCACATGTGGCTAAAAGCGCAAGGACCAGCGTAAGGATCCCAGTTCGAGCCCCCGGCCCATCTGAGGGAGTCGCTTCACAGGCAGTGAAGCAGGTCTGCAGGTGTCTGTCTTTCTTTCCCCCTCTCTGTCTTCCCCTCCTCTCTCCATTTCTCTCTGTCCTACCCAACAATGACAACATCAATAACAACAACAATAATAACTAAAACAACAAGGGTAACAAAAGGGAAAATAAATAAATAAATAAATAAAAAGAATCTGTTTTCCCTGTAGCAAGAGGGATGGAGACACAGGCAGAGTCAGTACCACACGAGGCAGGCTTGAAGCTTACAGGGTCCTGGTCTCTCCTCTGCCCACATTCTCAAGCTGTAACCAATCCTCCACACCTCTTCCCAGCCCAGAGGACTCCAGGAAACCCAGCTTTGGAGTCTGTTTTCCCATGGGCAGAATAGATATGAAGCTATACCCACACAGAATGCTGTCAAGATGAATAGGAGGGTTTGTGTGTTTAGGGCCTGGACTAGGTCAGGGGGGTTCCATGAAAATGTAGAACTTCGTTCTCAGAGCAGGAAGAAGGAGTAAGAAAAACAGACACAGAGAAACAAGACAAACAAACTGATTAGCCCTGGAGTCTCCAAAAAGAAGGTTCTGGGTTCCCTGCTTGAAAAGTCAATAAATCAAGAGGCAAGGGTTGGTGTGGGAAACAGAGTCTTTCATCAGTCTAAGAGGACAGCCTCATGTCTCCAAAAACCACCTTCAGAGCCTCACCCAGTAGAGTGCACATGTTATCATGTATGAAGATACCAGTTCAAGCCCCAGGTCCTCATGTGCAAAAAGAAGCTTCACGAGCAGTGGAGTAAATGCTACAGGTCTCTCTTCTATCTCTTCTCTTTCTGTCTCATTCTCAGTCAAAGAAAAGGTGAGGGGAAAACCCCACCTTCCGTCTCAGACAGAGAACAGGACTTTGGAAAGTAAGGAAGAGGGAGGGAGTGGTGGGAAGAGGTTGCAGGTGCAGCAACCTCTCTGGAAGCCTCCACACATTCTTTTTGTTTGGAACCCTCCACACATTCTTCAGAGAAGGTTTTGTTAGACAAGGGAGCCTGAGGAGAAGTTGTCATTTTTCACAGGTAGGAACTTGGAAGCCTAGGAAGAAGCTGACCATCCTCTGCAACTTGCTTCTACTTCCAGAAGACACTGTGCCCTTGAGAACAAGCTCGGCCTCCAGGACTCCCATGGTCTGTGTGAGTGGATGTCAGCCTTTCTCCGCTCTGCCCCATAGGGAGAGTATGAGACTGCTTACAGGGAAACCATGGGGACGAGGACTCAGAGAGCTGGGGGCCTCGCTTCTGTCTGGGGGACTTGGACGGGGGGGGGGGGGAGTTCAGGGCTATCCACTGCCCGGAGAGAGGAGCCTAGAAAAGTTGGGAAGCACTCTTACGGCTGAGTCTGCCCAGAACCCCCTCTTTTTCCTCTTTGGGGGTTGTATCCTGGCAGGGGCTCCTGGTGGCCTTTCATCTCTTCTGAAACTGTGCTGGGCCTGTGGCTGCCCTTCCCACAGGGTGGATGTAGGAGGTATAGAGACTGAGAGATTTAGAGAACCAGACAGAGACAGAAACTGAGTTCTTAGGGTGGGGTAAGATAACATAATGGTTATGTAAAGAGACACTCATGCCTGAGGCTCCAAAGTCTCAGGTTCAATTACCCACACCACCATATAAACCAGAGCTGAGCAGTGCTCTGGTTAAAAAACAAAACAAAACAAACTGAGTCCTAAGGGGGATGCCAGGAGCTGACAGAGGCAGAGCCCCAGGAGTGGGGGGAGTGGGGAGGAGAAGCAAGACCCTTGGCCTCAGGTCACTCCCAACCCTGGGGGTATGTGTGTTGGAGGGTGGCTTGCCCCTCATCAGGCTACCTGTGCACTGACCACAGCCAGTTGGTTTGTGGTAAAGAAAGAGAAAAGAAGCCTGATTAACAGATGAAGTGCTGACCATTCTGGAAGTGACTGGGTTTGAGGGAGACTCCCTGTTCCCTCTGTCCTGAAGGAGCCTGATCTTCTTCATCCTGAGTCCAGGGGCACCCCCTCTGCAGGGCTCCACTCCTGGCACAGCACCCCTGGCTCTTACCCCTGGAGCAGAGGAGACAGGGGGTCACCCCTGCTGCTGCTGCTGCTGATTCTGGTGTGAGTGACAGGACCTCCTGGCTCTGCTCAAGGTAGCAGGGACCTGGGAGGGACTCAGGGAAAGTCTAAGAGGGGTCTGCCTTGAACCCAACCAGCAAAGGCCCCACAGAGCTGGGTTCCCTACAAACACACTCAGCCTTGCTTTGGACCCCAAGCCTGGAGAAGGGACACCCAGGTCCAAGGGCCAGTCACAGATGTGTCACAGCCCCGCTGATGATGCCAGAGGTCTGGCTAACCTCTGTCTCTCCTGGTGGCCTCAGTCTGTCTCTCCCTCCCTCCTCCAGGCAGCTCAGAAGACTGCAGAAAGCTTGGTTTCTGGGTCACCCAACCAGCTCAGCAATCAGCTCCCAAGGGGGGCTCCATTGGGATCCCCTTCTCCTTCCACTATACCAGGGAGTTTAAAGAGGACCCTCATTTGAACATAATTTGAAAATGGAAAAACTACTATGGAGACTCCATCTATGACAAGGGCAGGAACTTCACCCACCAGGCTTTCCAGCACCAACTGTTGCTGTGCAGATGTCCCCCAAGGCTCTGCCACTCTATATAGAGTTACGGTAGCCTTAAGTGCTCTCCCCAAGGCTCTGCCACTTCCCACAGAGATATACGGTACTTTCAGGTGCTTTCCCCAACCAATCCTGTCCCCATACGTCACCCCTGGGTGTTGACCTAAAAAGCCCTCCTACTCTCTCTCTTCTCTCTCTCTCTTCTCTTGCCTTTGGTGCGGTAGCAGGGGACGGCCATTTTTTGGCTGGCTCCACATGGCCTGAAACACCCTTCTGACCCAACAATAAAGGATTGTTTCCTTTCTGTTTCGTACCTCTCTGCTGCGTGCCGCTGCCGCCAAGCGACAGACTCTCCCTACACTGGCCTGTGGGCTGGAAAAAAGGCTCCCTCAGGATCTGAAATCTTTGGAGGGAGGACACCACCACCTACCTACTTCTGCAGGGTGTGTATGGATAATGAACTGAGGCAATCTGGTGTGGGGGTCATTCAGGTTGGGGTCATTCAGGTCACCCCAGTTGTACCTGCAGCTTGGGGTGCCTTTTCCCTCTCCCACCCCACCCCCACCTGCTCTCTGAGGCCTCAGCCCCAGGGCCCCTTCTCCCTACATATCTCCAAACTCTCCCCAGGAAAGTGGCCTCTGCCAGCTTTCTCTTCTCACCTTCATCTCCCCCACACCTGGGATTCCATCCTGCCCCCCTTTCCTTACTGTCCCCCTCCTCTTACTGCCCCCCCAAACTCAGCCCACCCCACCCCTAGGGCTCAGCACCTCAGGCTCCCCAGGAATCTTTCCTCTGCCTCAAAGCAGCCCCGTGTCTCCCAGGTTGACTGGACTCTCCAGCTGAGATCCATTCCCCTTCACCCAGTGTCCTGTCTGTATCTCCAGCTGGCTCCCCTCTGTGTCCCCACAGCCTAGAGCTTAGTCCCTGCCCCCCCCCCCATATACACACAGTGTCCCATGATGTTCAGGAGCCAAGTCCCCTGAGCAAAATCCTCACCTGTGTCCCCAGCCTTCCTCTGCCCTTCCCACTCTACTGCTCACACAGTGACCTTCATGGAGCCCTGGTCCTAACTCTTTCTCTCATTCCTCATCTTTCACCCCCTCCTTCACCCTCAATCCTCCCCTGGCTTCCTTTCCCTTCTGTTGTACAGTCACATGTCCCCATTGTCCCCGCTGAGACACCACTGCAGTAACAATAAGGCAGAGAATGACACAGCCACAGATGAAGAGATAGTTGTAAAGTAGATCCAGGAGACAAATAGAGTCACAATGCAGTGGTGACTAGAGCCTTGGACTTGGGAGCAGGAGGGCCTGAGTTCAATCTCTACCATTGCATGTGCCAGAGTGCTGCTCTGGTTCTCTGCCTAAGTGTGGGAAACAGTGCAAAACGCACTGTGCCTATGCCTTAAGACAAGGACTGAGGGAGTCAGGTAGTAGCACAGTGGGTTAAGCGCATGTGGCACAAAGCACAAGGACCCGTGTAATGATCCCGGTTTGAGTCCCCAGCTCCCCACCTGCAGGGGAGTTGCTTCACAAGCAGTGAAGCAGGTCTGCAGTTGTCTATCTTTCTCCCTATCCCCTTCTCTCTCCATTTCTCTCTGTCCTATCTAATAACAACAACATCAATAACAACAACAATAAAAAAAAAACAAGGGCAACAAAAGGAAAAATAAATATTAAAAAAAACAAGGGCTGAGACACTGAGAGTCATGAGCAAAGCAAAAGTTCTACATATATATATATATACATATATATATATGTATATATATATATTGGTGTAAACCAGCAAGCAATCTTCAGAGCCTTTTATACATTACTGGACATGGGAACAACCTGTCCTCTTCCCATTTGGGGAGAGGGAATTGGCTCACAATCTTAACTATGTTCAGGAAAAGGGGATGGGAGCGGATATTAGAAGGGGACCGGGGGTCTACTATAATGGGAAAGGAAGTGCGAGGAAGGGGATTTTGGCCGGGACAATGTGGCTATAATGGGAAAGGAAGAGTGAGGAGGGGGCTGGGAATTCTAAGTTAATTTTGAAGAAAAACAAGGCATGGTTGTAGTCATGTAGACATGTAAAAGTCAGGGTCTATAGTCAGACTGTATTGATAGACATCAATGAAAAAGCTACAACCAACTGGGCTGCCTCTTATACTAAGAAAGAGAGAGAGAGAGGAGATAGGAAGGATGGATGGATGGAAGGAAGGAAGGAAAGAAGGGAGGGGGCCTGGTGGTTGTGCACCTGGTTGAGTGCACATGTTACAGTGCACAAGGACCTGGGTTCAAAACGCTGGTCTCCACCTTCAGGGGGGAAGCTTTGCAAGTGGTGAAGCCGGGCTGCAGGTGTCTGTCTTTCTCCCTCTCTATCTCCCCCTACCCTCTCAATTTCTGGCTGTCTCTGTCCAATAAATAATAATAATAATAAATTTTAAAAGAGAGAAAGAGTAGTGGCTGACCAGCAGTGTACTTGGTAGCTCACATTTGTTACAATACATGAGGACCTGGATTCAAGCCCCTCAATCCACATCTGCAGAAGGAAGCTTCAAGAATGGAGGAGCAGCATTGCAGGTGTCTCTCTTTATCTCTCCCCTTCTCTTTCTCTCTGTCTTTTCCTTCTGTCCCTATCAAAAAAGAAAGAAAATAAATAAATGTCCAACAGGTGTGGTGGAGTCATCACCCATGTGCTGAGCCCTAATAACATCTTTTTAAAGGCTATCCCAATGCATATACGTCCTCCACCTGCCCATATCCCTCATATGTCTCTCCGTCTCTGCCTATGTTCATCTGTGACTTTAGAGACAATGCCCATTTTTCATAAAATCTATTCCATTGTTTGATCAAGGAGTTTTGTTTTGTTCCTTACTGAGAAGGCACCAAGGTTATGCTGACCTGGCCAGCCTCTCCATAAAGTTAAGCTGTCTAGCTGGAATCCATCTTCTGTGTGTGCTCACTATGTGACCTAGGTTCTCGTGTACTATTCCTGCATAAGGAAGTGGGAGCATAGTGGTGGGTGGTAGACTAAAAGGCCCATTGTATCTAGGCAGGTACCAGAACTTTCCATTAATTAGTTATGCTGTGTAAGGTGGCCCCTCCACTGTGGGAACCACCAATCTTTCTCTATATTTTAGTGGGAATACTAAAGGAAGTGGTGTAGATAAAGGGGAAAACAATTTTTCCTATTAGAGCCTCCTGAAAAATTCTGCATTACTGATATTGCTTGTTCCATTATGATCAATCTTATAGAGTGCAGTGCAGGTTTTGTCATTATTTTTGTTATTGGTCAGGCTCTGAGCCTGGCTATAGGTAAAGATTATTAAGACCACACAGAGCTTAATCCCAAGCCCTATACATGGCGGAAGGCAAGATGGTTTCAGTTTGGCCTGGAGAGTCCAGCTGTGTTGAACTCCCTATGAAGCTGGTATCGTGTCAAGGAACTTGCGTGGCAGCGCCTGCGCCATTATCTGTACTTTTAATCCTTGTTAAGGGACAAGCATGGGTCACATTATCATATCATGAGATGAATTAGTATTATGTAGTTTTCCCTCTTCCTGTGTTCTAGAGTCTTCTACCTGGAAGTTAGCTGTTTCTTAGCTTTTTACAAGCATTCACTGCTGGTGCTCATGTGAAGTGGCTCCAACTGGAGGGGTAAGCCTCTGACCCTCCCTCACCAGTTCTAGTGACTGTGTGAAATAGAAAGAGGCATTGGGAGATATTCTGGTATGAACATCCGTTTATTTGAAGATGGGTACAGGATTTTATACTGAGTTAAACAAAGAACATTTTTCACATATGTCAGAAATTACAGGTTTCTTAAATGTCAGCTTGCCCCCATGGTAGGGGGTTGGTATGACAAGAATTGATGAGACACATAAAGGTCAAGACAATTAGTTTCCATGATGCAGGCAAGTTAATTATCTAAAGGTATTTGAGAGAAGCATAGGGGTTAAACCAGTAAGGTGAGGTAGAGAAGAAGAAAAACAAAACTTGATGTAAATCACAGATATCAAAGGGCACAAGGAAATAGAATATGGGGTCTCACTGCTGGGTACTGACAGGGGTGTATGATAGAGTGTGTTCTCCTGTATGATCAAAAGGTGAAGTTATAGTGAATGTGTGAACTTTGAATGAACTTTGAAGCAAGCAGCCACCTAGTCTGCTATCAAGAGAATGAACTAAGTATGAGAGGCAGTAGGCATTCTGTGAGCTTGAGAGACTAACAAGGAGAAACTGAGTCTGGGAGATTTTTCCCTCTTGGCTCATCTCTATAAGGAGAGAGGCTAACAAGTGGGGTGTCTTTCCAGACCTCCATCCAAGGATGGGAGAGCTCCCCTAAGCTCTACCAAGCTTTCACATAGTCCCACAATTCACTCATTAAACTTCCTGAACTTTATCTTCTGAAAAGCAGAAATTTCATTTTATTTTTGCTACTGCTGATCCTGGTGGACTATCTTTTTTATTCCTTTATTTCCTCTTCTTTCTTTTTTTCTCTCTCTTTTTTTTTTTTGAAAGACAGTAAGTGAGTGGGCAGAGAGAGAGAACTCCAGCGTTTCTCCATTGCTCATAAAACTTCCCCCTTGAAGGTAAAGATTAGAGGCTTGAACCTCGGTCCTCCAACATAGTAACATGTACTCTCTGTCAGATGCAGAATCAACTAGCCTCCCAAAGGGAGTTGGCTTTTTTTTGGGGGGGGGAGTTGGCTTTTAAGGACATTTTTGTGAATGAGCGAGTGAGAGAGCAGAGCACCACTCATCTCTGTAATATGAGATGTCTGAAAGGCAGTTCTTTAGTTGAGTTCTCCATTTGCTCTTTGTCTAAAGATGTGTTCAAGTTTATTATTTATTTTTTAATTTTATTATTTTTTTATTTTAATGAGAGAAGTAGAGAGGCAAAGAGAGGGGGGAGGGAGAGAGAGAGAGAACCAAGACCAGAGCTCAGCTCTGGCAGATGGTGATACTGGGGATTGAACCTGGGACCTCAAAGCTTCAAGCATGACAGTCTTTTACAGAACCATTATGCTGTCTCCCCAGCCCCACATTTATTCTTAAATACACTTTTGAAAGGTTTGTGTTTGAGGAAAATCATCTACTTCTCAGAGGTTTTGAGATATATCCACATGTAACTGAGTTCATGGTTTCGTAGACTTATGTTATTCTTATGTTTGCAAAGAGGTTTTGTGTTTTGTTTGTTTTTGTCTTGCCTGTTGTTTTCCTAAGTAACTACTTCCTGCATTTATTTATTCTATTTATTTTTAATGTTTTATTATTTATTTATTGCCTCTAGGGTTATTGCTGGGGCTTGGCGCCTGCACTACGAATCCACTAACCCTGGAGGCCATTTTTTCCCATTTTGTTGCCCTTGTTGTTGTTGTTATTGTTATTGTTGCCATTGATGTTATTGTTGTTGGATAGGACAGGGAGAAATTGAGAAAGGAGAGGAGACATAGGAGGAAGAGAAAGACAGACACCTGCAGACCTGCTTCACTGCTTGTGAAGCAACCCCCCTGCAGGTGGGGAGCCGGAGGCTTGAACCAGGATCCTTAAACCAGTCCTTGCTCTTTGTGCCACGTGTGAGAGAGAGGATGATATCCTGTAAAAAGGCATAGAGGACAGTATGCATATAAATGTGTTATACATTGAAGTATTTTGTATAATTTAAAAGCTTCGAAAGTGGTGAAGCAGGGCTGCAAGTGTCTCTATGTCTCTCTCCTTATTTCCCCTTCCATCTCAGTTTGACTACCTTTATCCAATAAATAGCTAAATATAATAAAAAAAATACAACTATGAGAATCATTTAAAAACTGTTCTTGTCTGTTTTTTGCTTGAACATACTATATCCATTTTTCCTCCCCTTTCATGCTTTAAAGTTGTCTCCTGTGTCTGTGGTTTGTATTTCTGGGTCTGTTTTGCTGTGTGTCATCCTTCCAAGAGTTAAATGTTCCTTCTTTCTTTTTCTGTCACACTCCTTACAATAACTATTGCATGGCAAGTCTGGTAATGGCAAACTCCTTTCATTATTGTATGCCTGGTACTGTTTTGATTGCTCCTGGTATATATTTGAGTGATAATCTTGCAGGGTCAACTATATATGGCTCGTAGTTGTTATCTTTTAAAGTCTTGAGTATACCACTCCACTCTCTCCTATCCTTTATGGTTCTTTTAGAAAAGTCAGATGTGAGTCTGACTATGCTGCCTTTAAAAGTCACTTTCTTCTTTTCCTTGGCAGCTTGTAAAATTTTTTTCTTTGTCCTTGACTTCTGATTGTTTTACATTGATGGGTCTTGGTATAGATCTATTTGTCCTGAGGAATTTGGGAGTTCTTCCTGAACATCTACATCCTGACCTATTTTGGAAATTCTTTCTATTATTTTTTAAATTTAGATGATGGTGAGGGCTGTAGGACATTGTGAAAGCACCCATATCACTGGACGTTACACTGAAATATGGTTCAGATGGTAGATTCTGTTTCTAGTTTCTCTGTGATGATGGTATGACCTTGTGGTTATCAACCCTGTTTGTAAAAGGGACCTGATGCTCTAGGGGTGGTTCAGGATAAAAGGGGGCAAATGGGTTTGGGCCTTCAGCACCTCTCATATTACTCCTTTCCTGGGAAGGACAACAGAGAAACACCCCTCTACCTTCTTCAAACAAGGGAATAAGACACAACAGTCTCACCTGACCCCTCTCCCCTCCAGGGAGGAATTCATTTATTCTCTTATATTTCAGCTGACCAGACCACCACATGGGGTCTGGCCACTATCTCAGTCCCTACTGTAGCCACCATTGCAGACAATCTGGGACCCTGAGTGTGGAAGCTGTGGCAGGAATGGCCATGGTCAGCTTTGTACTCAAAGCTGCCATTTGGGGGTTGACTATCTGCCTCAGGTGGAGAAGAAGCCAAGGTGAGTGGTCCAAGATCCCATCCTCCCCTTAACCTTCCCAACTGGGGCTTTCTCACAGCCTCCTAGAGAAACCATTAATCATTCAGGTCCCATTACTGAGGCTTGGGCTTGGGATTCTGCGGTTTAGTGGTATTTATGCAGTACAATAAGGACAGCCCCAGTGTGGCTGGTGGGGTGACTCAGTGGGTACATCAGGGGACATGTATATGTGAGGCCCCAGATTCAATCCATGACAGAATTGAGGGGGTCTCTGAAGTCTCTCCCCCCAGACAAGAAAATATTTAAATAAGAAAGATGGGTAGAAGGGAGGGAGGAAGGAAAGAAGGAAGGAAGGAAAAAGGGAGGGAGAGAAGGGGAAGATAGGAAGAAGGAAGGAAAGAGAAAGGGAAATATGGAATGAAAGAAAGGCAAGATGAGAAGAAAGAATAGCAAGCAGTAGTGCCAAAAAACAAGTTGAGCTTCTCTGTAAAGAACCACAGAAATGAGGGGAGGGTAGTGAGTGTGGCTAGCAGACACTCTTAACCTGCTGTGCTAACGCCAGCCCCCAAGACATTCTTGAACTTCAGGGAATCCAGGTTCACACACCTCTGTCCTCTCTGCAGAACCTCCCCTTCAGCTTCCTCTCAGGACAGATGGGGGCTGCTGGGTCCTGTGGATGCTGACTTGGGCATTATGGACCAACTCTGTCCAGTCTCTGACCTCAGTGAAGTAGGCTTTCTGGGGTCAAGGAGATAAAACAGTGGTTACATAAAAGACTTTACACAGGAATCCAAGGTCTCACACAGCTCAGCAAATATAAATTAATTAATTAATTAATGTTCTGCACAATACATTCTCAATAGTGAGACCTCTCGGAATGACTGTGAACTGAGGTTAAATCCCTGGGACACTGCAGAGAGGAGCTGGAAGCAGAGAGGCAAGGTAATGAGACAGCAAGATTTCTGGGGAGGACCCATGTGAAGAGAAGGGGCTGCAGTGACAAAGGGGTCCTGTAATCAGGTGGCCAGGGGGCACAGACAGGGCCCCTCAGGAGGACAGCATAGGCTGGTGACAGCGCAGGAGAGGGGCAGCACTCCAGACAAGACAGAGAGCAGAGAGGGGCTCAGCAGTGGAGGGAGCAGCAGGGGTGCAGGAGGCAGGGGGGAGGTGAAGGGGTTCAGGGTACAGGAGAGAGCTGGGGTCCTGACTGAGGAGGAGGCAGCACACCTGTGGCAGCCTCAGGGAGCCTCCAGGAGTGGCTTAGGATCCCAGTGCTACCAGCCAGGCTTCAGCAGAGCAGCTTCACTGCCTTGGTCCCTCCAGGTATCCTCCAGTAGGACAGAGAAGGTGGGGACGGGGACAGGGAAAAGACACCATCAAGGATGGCACAGGGGCAGGGCTGAGGGCACATCCAGCTGTGGGGAGGCTGCTCTGGGTGGCCGGCCACAGCTTCCCCTTCCTGTCTAGCCCCCCTCTCTCCTCAGGATGATGGCATCACCTGGACCCCCTCCATCTCCAGCCTGACCTCCCCAGCAGCCCGTCACTGCCACCCTCCCAGGGGAGCCCCAGGAAGATACCCTGGACTCTGTCTTAGAGACCTGACACTGGGGCTGCTGAGAGGCCCTCCTGAGAGTGACTGACACAGGGCTGCAGCCCCAGCACAGACCTTCCATACACAGGATGCAAATGCCAGCAGCTGCTGAGGCCACCAAGGACCCAGAGAAATGCTCCAGTGCCCTCTGCACCTGCTCCTTCTGCCCCCAAAATAAAAGACCCACAGAACCTGCCTGAGTGCATCTAAGGGAGGTGGATGTCCCATCCAACTTCTGTCCTTCCAGCCATCAGGGAGGGGGATAGACACACTGATAAGACAGGCCTTGTGCTCAGTGATGGCCTTAGACAGGGACCCAGAAAGCCCCACACTGACAGCCAGCTGGAGGCAAGCAAGGATTAACTTTTAAGGGAAAAGCGAGGGTTAATTTTTTTTTTTGCCTCTGGGGTTATTGCTGGTGCTCAGTGCCTGCACTACAAATCCTCTGCTCTTGGAGGCTATTTTTCCCATTTTGTTGCTCTTGTTATGATTGTTATTGTTGTTATAACTGTTGTTGTTTGACAGGACAGAGAGAAATCGAGAGAGAAGAGAAAGATAGACACCAGCTGACCTGCTTCACCACTTGCGAAGCGACCCTCCTACAGGTGCATGTCCCTGTGCTTTGCACCATGTGCACTTAACCTGCTGTGCTACTGTCCAGCCCCCTGCAAGGGTTAACTTCTTAAAGAAAAAATGCAGTTGGTGGCCATATTCCCCCTCCTCCCAGCATACACAGGGCTTTCTCCTGCTGTCATCAAAGTGGACTTAGAGTCAGCTCCTTCTGCCCAAGAGTCCAAGATAACCCAGACAAGTTGTACTCTCTGTATACACAGAAGAAAAAGTCACCTTTTAAGTTAGTTGCTGTGAGTTACTATGGGAAGGCTGGTAACTGTATAATAGGGCCAGCAGCCTTGTCCTTGGGGCCTAGTTTTTTGTGGACAAGAGTCCAGCTGGGTCTGTTGGCATAATAAACACTGCTTCCTGCATGAAAGCCTCAGTGTGTCTTTCTCTCTGATGAGAATGTGATAGCCAGTCCAGCACCGAACTCCAACCCTTAGTTTCCTGACATAGACTAGCTGGAAGCCTGAGGCTGCCCAGGGCTCCGCTGCTTGAACACTAGCCCCTCCACATGGGCCGGGCTGAATTCCTCTGAACAGGACAGAGCCAGAAGGGCTGCAGTCTCCTCCTGGGGCCTCAGAGCTCATGCGGGGGGTGGGGGTGGGGGACTGGAGCCTGGTGCTGCACTTTTCCATGGCCTTCTCCCAGGACTCAGGGTCAGTATCTTCCCTAATTTTTGTGATGGGGCCCATGCCATCCCCCAAATCATACTGTGTTCAGTAACCCAGGAGTGGTTATGAAAAATGGCAAAAGAAAGCATCTAGAATGAGTTCATGATGTAGGGTCTGGGGGGTGGAGTGGGGATGAGGTGTGTCTGTGTCCCTGCACTGTCTCCCCACCTCCAGCTTTCCCTCTCTAGTTTATTAGTCTGCTCTGGTTGCCATTATAAAATACACTGGGGGCTTCAACCAACAGCATGGGCTTCTCACATGTGTGGAGAGTGGAAAGTACAAATGAAGGTCTCATCCTGGAGCCTGTTCCTGGGGCTGAAGCCTCCACCATCTTGTTCTGTGTCCCCATGGCCTTTCCTGGGGCCCTTGTGTGTGAAGAAATGGGGGGGGGGCAGCCAGCCTCTGCTGAAGTGGGGAGACTCCAGCCAGGTCCCACAGCTCCTGGTGTTAGGGGGATGGAACCTGTGTCACCACCACACAGGGCAGGTTAGAAGCTACAGGGATTCTTGCTGTCTCCTCTGCCCACATTCCCAGCTGTGACCAGTCCTCCCAATCTCTTCCCAGCCCAGAGCAGTCTGTGACCTCAGATTTGAAGCCTGTTTTCCTGAGAGTAAGATTGAAATGAAGCTATGTTCACATGGAATGCTATTAAGATGAATATGTGTTTAGGCGCTGAGCCAGATAAGAGGGTGCTATGGAAAATGCAGAACTCCCATCTCAGCCCCAGGGAGAGGGGGGAACAATCTGACCCAGAGAACTACTGGCTGGCTGTGGGAGAAGTGTGGAGAATGACTGAGAGGCTGGGGAAGACACTGAAAAGAGGGGTCAGCCTACCATACACCCTGTAGAGCATACACTTCATCCTATGCAAAGACCTGGGTTCAAATCCTCAGTGCCCACCTGCAGGAGGGAAACAGGGTAGAGCTGAAGGAGTCTTTCTCCCTCTCTGCCTTTCCCTCCCCTCTCAATTTCTCTCAGTGCTATAAGAAAGAGAGAGAGGGAGGGAGAGAAAAGAAAGAAAATGAGAAAGGAAAGAAGGAAGGAAGGAAAAGAAAAAAAGAAAGTGACTGCTGGGAGCAGTGGATTCATTGTGCAGGCTTGGAGTTGGTCCACCTGTCCCTTCCCCTGGGAAGAGAGAGACTGGGAGACACTCAGAGAATCAGGAGAGAGACAGAGACTGAGCCCTAGGGAGATGCCAGACATTGGGAATACAACGAGGAGGGCAGGGTGTCTCTGAGCCCACAGCCTGGAGGGTGAAGGGCATGGGGACGGTGTCACACGCATGAGCACTCTGGGAGCAGCATGATGCTGAGATGCTATCAGTAAATTGAATCGAAAGGAAGGAAAGAAGTCTTTCCCAAGACTAAATAGAAGACTTTTAGGAAAGTGGTGCTAGGCAATTTAGAATGAAAATTCAGTGGGACATAGAACAGAATTCTGGTTTTGGTAAGAATACTCAAAGCCAGAGAGGAAAAGCAGTGCCTGGAAAGAGATGTCCTTATGTGTCAGGAAATTGTCAGGAGCCTCACATTCCTTAAAACATTAAGCCAGCTCCACCTGCTCCACCCTGCATTCCTGATACTATGGCTTATCTACATAATCATTGTTTTGCCTGAAAGATCCCCACCCATTCCATTCCTTTGATCTCTCTTCTTTCTACCCTCAAGACCCTCCCTGCCTCCAGGGTATTATTAATCCCACCAGTTAAAACCCTCACAACAGTTGCTAAGGAAGTTTCTACCTTCCCAGCCCCTTTTGCCTTTCTCTGCCCCTTTCTTAGCCATTTCCATTTCCGACTTGCCACTTCCAAGTCGGACCTTTAAAAGCTTTGGCTATCTGATCAATAAAAAGATTGCATTGCCTTGTGCCATGTGTTTGGTTCCTGAGTCATCTCCCTCACGTTGCTGAGTGAGTAGCAGCCCAGGCTGGCTCTAGTCGTGTTCTCTCCAACCCAGAGAGTATGCTCCCAGGAAGAGGCACCCCCACACTAGCCCGGCATAGCGGTAGTGCAGCAGGCTAAGCGCAAGTGGCGCAAAGCACAAGGACCAGCATAAGGATCCCAGTTCAAGCCCCTGGGTCCCCACCTGTAGGGGAGTCACTTCACAGGTGGTGAAGTAGGTCTGCAGGTGTCTATCTTTCTCTCCCCCTCTCTGTCTTCCCCTCCTCTCTCCATTTCTCTCTGTCCTATCTAACAACAACATCAATAACAATAACAATAAAAAGACAACAAGGACAACAAAAGGGAAAATAAATAAACTAGATTAAATTTTTTAAAAGTCTGTAAGCTTTTGTATATTGTTGGGACTATATGTAAGCCTGATAGAGCTTAGGGAGAACCACCCCCGTCCCTGGATGGAGGTCTGAGAAGATAACCTCTTGGTGAGTCTCTCTCAACCGAGGTGAGCATAAGGGGGGAAACTCAGACTTGGTTCTTTCCTTCTTGACCCTCAGTCCCACAGAAACCCCAGTACTTCCCTCCATTAACTGCAGGCCACATGGCCTCAGATTCACTATTCAAAGTCACCTTCTGATCACAGAAGAACACACCTTATCACACACTTCATCACACAGACCCCAGACAAGAGAAATTCCAAACTATATGGCTTTTTGATATCCATCTTCTCTATGTCTCACCCTACGGGTTTAACCCTTATACTTCTCTCAAACACCTTTGGATAATTAAGTTGCTTGCGTCATGGAGAATAACTGTCTTGTATCTCATCAATTCCTTTCATACCAGCCCCCTACCTTAGGGGCATGCCGACCGTTACGAAACCAGTAATTTCTGACATATTTCAGTAATAATTCCCTTCATTTGTTTTTCCATTTAATTCATGTCCACCTTGCTAATAAACGAGTTCTGAGTTCTGAGTTAACACGCTGAGGAGCTCCCTGGTGTCTTTTACTTTGTGTCACCCCTGTTGTGAGCAAAAAAGAACTAGTCCGTTACCTTTCCCCTGGAGATCACCCCACCAGAGAGAGCCTGACAGTATACAGCTTCAAAAAGAAGAAAAAAACATGCTTTTATGTGTGACAAAGGAATATGAAAAATATAAGAGTTACATTGTAGAGAGCATAATGGTTATGGAAAGAGAGTCTACTGCCTGAGGCTCCAGAGTCCCAGGTTAAATCCCCTGCACCACCCTATGCCAGAGCTGAGTAGTGCTCTGGTAAATATAAATAAATAAATATACATTTTTAAAAGAGTTACATTGTAGCCTTGATTTATAAAGTGTAGACTACAATGATAAGAAAATGGTCATTCCCCAACCCCCACCCACTCTAGAGGGGTAAGAAGAATTAATTTGCTGTGCCAACCTAGAGGTAAGACTTCTCTGATGGTTATATACTTTAAGTTGTGATTTAATATCAGAAAATGCAGCAAAATATTCCATCTACAAGTTAAAATGTCGATCACTTTGCAGCGTAATTTATTTAGTTTGCTATAATGATAAAAGCTTTAAGTAAGTGTTAGTTTCTTTAGAGTCTATTATTTATGTTGGTTTTTCCTGTAAGCAAAACATAAAGTTATTGTTCCCGAAAAAGAAAGAAGGGGGGAAAAGAGAGAGAGAACAAGGAGGGGAGAGGCCTAAGGGCCAAGAGAGCCCCCACCCTCACCGTTAGGCTCTCTAAACTGACCACAGGGCAGATGCTTTGGCAATAGAGGAAGAGAAGCAAATGAACAGAGGAAGTGCGCCACTCTGGAGGTGGTTGGCTTTGAGGGAGACTCCTTGCTCCCTCTGTCCTGAAGGAGCCTGGTCCTCTTCTTCCTGAGCCCAAAGGTCCCCCCAGGCACCTCCTCTGCAGCACTCCCCTCTGTGCTACACAACACCCTGTCTCTCATCTCTTGTCTCTGGAGCAGAGGAGGCATGGCATCACCCTCCCTGCTCTTATTGCTGCTGCTGCCACTGCCAACATCTCCACAGGCTGGTGAGTGACAGGGACACCTGGCTCTGCCCAGTGCTGCAGGGACCCAGGAGGGGCTGAGCCAGAGTCTGGAGGGGTCTGCCTTTAACCCCAACCAGCAAAAGACCCCCCCAAACCCCTCCTCCTTACCACAAGCTGGAGCATGGGCCCCAGGCCTGAGGACCTTCCTAGCCATGTCACTGCACTGTCCCTGGGGGGAGATTGCTGGGGGTCTGGGTTCTCTCTCTCTCTATCTATCTCTATCTCTATCTCTCTCCCTCCTGATGGCTACTAGTCTGTCCTTCACTTCCTCCTCCAGGCAGCTCAGAAGACTGCAGGAAGCCTAACTTTTGGGTCAACCAGCCAGCTCATCTCTCAGCCCCTGAGGGGGGCTCTATCAGCATCCCCTTCTCCATTGGCTATCCCTGGAAGTTAGACAAGGACCCCAACGTGAATATAGCCTGGAGATGGAAGGATTTCCATGGAGATTCCATCTATGACAAGTGCAAGAACTTCACCCACAAGGCTTTCCAGCACCGGCTCTCCCTGTACTTGCCTATGGGCTGGGAAAACGGCTTCCTCCAGATCCAGAACCTTCGGAGGGAGGACACCAGCACCTATTTCTGCCGGGTGTGGGTGGACACACTGAGATGCGGACGACAGTCTTGGGGGTCCATATCAGGAACCAGACTCACTGTCACCCATGGTAAATCCAGCTGCCTCTCCTGCCCCTTCCCACCCAACCCTATGAGACTCTGGAGGGCACTGGTCCTCACCTACCCCCAGACTCCCTCTTCTAGACCCTTCTCCTGATCTCTGCCAACTCTGCTCTTGTCACCTTCATCTTCCTTAAATGCGTGGTGTCTTCCTGCTGCCCCCTGACTGCCTCCTCCAGATCAGCCCTTACCCTGAATCACAGGCTTCAAGTTTCCCAGGATCCTCTGTCTGCCTCCAAGCTGGGGCTCCCTCCATGCCTCCACCTGCCCCATGTCCCCCAGGTGGATTGGACTCCCCACTGTG
Organism: Erinaceus europaeus; assembly: GCF_950295315.1. NCBI lineage: Eukaryota > Metazoa > Chordata > Mammalia > Eulipotyphla > Erinaceidae > Erinaceus > Erinaceus europaeus. The sequence continues at coordinate 25,784,914 of NC_080176.1, read as the reverse complement.
CCCATCCCTTCATCCTATGTCCTTAGTGGAGTTCCAGCTGCACCCCCCATGTCCCTGAGCCATGCGCTCATCTCTCCTTCCCACCCCCCTACACACACCCTTCTTTAATGCAGTTCTCAATTTCTTTTATTGCCTAGAGATGAGTTAAACTTTATTACTTTTTGGTGGGGTAGATAACATAATGATTATGCAAAGAGACTCTCCTCTCATGCTGAAGGCTCGAGAGTCCTAGGTTCAATTCCTTAAACCACCATAAGCCAGAGTTGATTGGTGCTCTGATAAAAAAAAAAAAAAAAAAAAAAAAAAACTTTATTACTTCTTAAATTCATTACAAAAAAAAAATTGTGACAGGCCAGAAGATAGCCAACAGAACTTGTGCCTGTCCTGGTACCTAGAGACACCATGGCATAGGAAGAAAGTCCAGTGCTGTAGTCACTCTCTGTCTGAGATAAAAAGAAAGAAAAATTGACCTGTAAGCAGTGAAATTAAGCACGAATGACATCCATTTGTTTGTTCCCTAAAATCATGCTACTCTCAGAATTTCAACAGATTTTGGTCGTTGTTGTTATGAAATTTGCATGAGTCATCTTCCTTCCCCTAAAGGACTACTTGCTAGATTTTTTTTCATTGCTTTTATATGCCACCAAGATTCATTCTTACATAGGTTTTCATTGAGTTTTTAAATTTTTTAAAATATTTATTTATTTTTCCCTTTTGCTGCCCTTATTGTTTTTAATTGTTGTTTTAGTTATTATTGTTGTTACTGATGTCATTGTTGTTGGATAGGACAGGAAGAAATGGAGAGAAGAGGTGAAGACAGAGAGGGGGAGAGAAAGACACCTGCAGACCTGCTTCACCACCTATAAAGTGACTCCCCTGCAGGTGGGGAGCCAGGGGCTCGAACCCGAATCCTTACTCTTGCCCTTGTGCTTTGAACCACCTACACTTAACCTGCTGCACTACAGCCCGACTCCCAATCTTTTTTTTTTTTTCTTTTGCCTCCAGGGTTATGGCTGAGGCTTGGTGCAGGCACTATGAATCCACTGCTCCTGGAAGCCATTTTTTCCATTGTATCAGATAGTACAGAGAGAATTTGAGAGAGGAAGGGGAGAAGAGAGAAAAAAGATAAAATAAATATATAGAGAGAGACCTGCACCTTGCTTTGCCTCCTGTGAAACTTCATCCCTGCAGGTGGGGTGCCAGGGGCTCAAACCTAGATCCTTGTACAGGTCCTTTCATTAATTTTTTTAAAAATATTTATTTATAAAAAGAAGAGGAGAACCAGAGCATCACTGTGGCACAGGAAGGCCAGGGACTGAGCCAAGGACTGAACCAGGGTTACCACCTCCTGGATGCTCCTTTCTAGTTCTTGAAAGCACAAAACACCATGCCATGTAGCTTACCCTGGTGTTTGACACTTCCTTGTGGTACCAGGGACTAGAACCTGGGTTACATTCAAAGTGAAGCAGATGTCTTTCCAGGTGAGCTATCTCACAGCCCTATGTTATTTGTTTCTTTCTTTCTTTGTTTTTAGACTCTTATTTTTAATGTGGTGCTGGAGAATGAATCCAGGATCTCAGTCTTGCGTTGGTCTGTTTAAAGAAGGTAAAACCCAAAGATGAAAATAACTTTAACTTAAAAACACATTTCCTTTCCTTTTCTTTTTCACTAGGGTTATCTTGGGGCTTGGTGCTGGCACTACAAATCCACTGCTTTGGGGAGCCTTTTTTCCTCCTAATTATTATTAGAAATAGAGAAATTAGGGAGTTGGGCGGTAGCACAGCAGGTTAAGCGCACGTGGCGCAAAGCAAAAGGACCGGCGTAAGGATCCCGGTTTGAGCCTCCAGCTCCTCACCTGCAGGGGAGTCGCTTCACAGACAATGAAGCAGGTCTGCAAGTGTCTTTTTCTCCCCCTCCTCTCTCTGTCCTATCCAACAATGATGACATCAACAATAACAATAATAGCTTCTTCTTCTAGCATTTGCCCTTCTTCCGTAGCCAGTCAACAGGTCAGACTGAAAGCTGTCAGGAGCTGCTTGTTGCTGGCTTTGAAAGTGACTGGGATCCATGTGGATTCAGTCGGCTAGGAAGGATCGTCAGTTTCCCCAATGAATGGGTACTCACGGGATGCACCACGAGAAGGTCGATCCAATGCATCCCACAATAATAGCTACAACAATAAAACAACAAGGGCAACAAAAGGGAATAAATAAATAAATATTTAAAAAAAGAGAAATAGAGAAATTAAAGCACAAGGACTGGAGTGAGGATCCCGGTTCGAGCCCCCGGCTCCCCACCTGTAGGGGAGTTGCTTTACAAGCGATGAAGCAGGTCTGCAGGTGTCTTTCTCTCCCGCTCTCTGTCTTCCCCTCTTCTCTCCATTTCTCTCCTATCCAACAATGACATCATCAATAACAACAACAATAATAACAACAACAATAAACACAAGAGTAACACAAAGGAAATAAATATTTTTAAAAATCTTTTTTAAAAAAGAGAGAAATTAAGAGAGGATTGATGAGGTAGAGAGAGGGAGAGAAAGAGAGACACCTTCAGACCTGCTTCACCATTTGTGAAGTGGAGTTCCTGCAGGTGGGGAGCTGGGCCTAGAACCTGGTTCTTTGCTCTTGGTAGTATGTGCACTTAACCCAGTGCACCACCACCCAGCCCCCAAAAGCATATATTTTTTTAAAAAGTATCCCAGTGTATACTTGGTCTTTTGAGAAAAGATGTATTCATTTGTTTTTAAATATTTATTTATTTATTCCCTTCTGTTGCCCTTGTTGTTTTATTTTTATAGTTATTATTGTTGTTATTGATGTCATTGTTGGATAGGACAGAGAGAAATGGAGAGAGGAGGGGAAGACAGAGAGGGGGAGAGAAAGATAAGACACCTGCAGACCTGCTTCACCGCATGTGAAGCGATTCCCCTGTAGGTGGGGAGCCAGGGGCTTGAACCGGGATCCTTCTGCTTGTCCTTCTGCTTTGTACCATGTGCGCTTAACCCTCTGCGCTACTGCCCAACTCCCAGATGTATTCATTTATGCATGAGAGAGAAGAGGAGAGAGAACGGGAGCATCACTCTGGCACTCGGGGCTTCATTTTCAGAGTCCAATGCTTTATCCACTGTGCCAACTCCCAGACTGCTACACTGAGTCTTCTAAAGATGCTTTTTTGGGGCTGGGTGTTGGCACCTGGATGAGCACACATGTTACAATGTGCAAGGACAGGGGTTCGAAACACAGGTCCCCACCTGCAGGGGGAAATATTTACAAGTGGTGAAGTAGGGCTACCTTTCTATCTCTCTCCCTATCTCCTCCTTCTCTCTTGATTTCTGACAGTCTGTATCCAATGAATAAAGACAATTTAAAAAAAGAAGAAGAAGCTTTCTTACCTATCAAAATACCTCTATATTGAAGTGCAGGAGGTAGTGTGGTATTGGACTCTAAAGCATAAGTTTAATCATCAATATTGCAGGTGCCAAGAGTGGTGATTGGGTTCTCTCTATCACCTTCTCCCTGATTATATATGTTTCTTTAAAACTCTATAGAAGTGCAAATACTGTTTGATGCTGCTGCTATGAGGTCCTTACAGTTCAAACTCACAGGCAGATACCAGGTCTTGGTTCCAGAAGTGGAGTGGGGCTGCAAGTTGGGGAGAACAAGTTGTTAATTCATGGGGACCAAGTATCAGCTTGTAAAAATGAGAAAGTTCAAGAAGTGGATGGTGATGATGGTTGTAGGACAGTGTGGAAGAGCCAACATCATTAAGCCTTAACTGAAATCTGGCTCAGACAGTAGATTCTGTTTCCATGTTTCACCACGATAATGGCTTCACCTTATGGTAATCATCCCAGTTTGTAGGAGGGAGTTCAGGCTCTGAGGGGTGAGTCAGGATGAAACAGGGTGTGCGAGTGTGAAGCCGTCACTCTCTCCCCAACTTTCCCGAAAGTAGGGGCTAAGACATGACGCTCTCACTTGACAACTCACTATCCAGGGAAGAATTTACCCATTGTCATATATCCCCAGCCCTCAAGATCATCACTAAGGACCCTTCCATCACCACAAGTGACCTGAGCATCCCCCAGGATAGTGGGCCTGGGCCCCTGAGCCTAGAAGCTGTAGTGGGAGTGGCCATGGTCAGCCTCAAAGCCGCCATTTTAGGGCTGGCTGTTGGCCTCTGGTGGAAGAGAAGCCAAGGTGAGTGGATTCCACCCTCTCCTTAGCCTTCCCCGCCATTTGTGTTTCACTAGGGACTTTTACCAGAATGACAGGGCAGACTTAAAACACAGATCCCACTGGACTGGAGGTCTGGGCTTGGGATTCTCCACTTAAGGGTCATTTCAAGTAGTGTTTATGTGGTGTCAAGAATGAGAAACAGTGACCCAGGATGTAACACAGAGGATAGAACTTTGGATTACTTCGTCTTTCATTCATAAGAGGGGGCGGGGGGCAGGCAGTGATGCACCTGGTTGAGTGCACACACTGCAGTGCACAAGGACCCAGCTTCAAGACCCTGGTCCTCACCTGCAGGAGGAAAGCTTCAAGAGTGGTGAAGCAGGGCTGCAGTTGTCTCTCTCCCTCTCTAACTCCTCCCCTCTCAGTTTCTCTCTCTGTACTATCCAATAATAAATAAACATTAAAAAAAAAACTTTTAAAAGCTAGAAGGTGGCATATCCCGTTAAGTACATATGTCACCATGAACAAGGACCCAGGTGCAAAACCCTTGGTCCTCATCTGCAGGGGTGAAGCTTCCTGAATGATGAAGCAGTGCTGCGTGTGTGTGTGTGTGTGTGTGTGTGTGTGTGTGTTTCCTCTCAATTTCTGTCTTTATTCAATAAGTCAAGTATTTAAGAATTTTAAAAAAATTTAATATTTATTTATTACCTTTTGTTGCCTTTGTTGTTTTTTTAATTGTTGTAGTTACTACTGTTGTTGTTATTGATGTCATCATTGTTGGATAGGACAGAGAGAAATAGAGAGAGGAGGGGAAGACAGAGAGGGGGAGAGAAAGATAGACACCTGTAGACCTGCTTCATTGCCTGTGAAGTGATTCCCCTGCGGGTGGGGAACCGGGGACTCAAACCGGGATCCTTATGCTGGTCCTTGCGCTTTGCGCCACCTGTGCTTAACCCGCTGCGCTACTGCCTGACTCCCAAGAATATTTTTATAAATAAATAAATAGCCTATGGCTTCTGTGGCCCAGAAGGTGGCACAGCAGAGGAGAGTCTTCCTGGGGCTTCCCTGGGAGGGTGGAAGTGAGTGGCTGCTGGGGAGGTCAGGCTGAAGATGGAGGGGGTCCAGGTGACAGGGGGGCTAGACAGGAAGGGGCAGCTGTGGTCACTCCAGAGCAGCCACTGTACAACTGAATGACCCAGACTTGTTTATTTTTTTGCAACAGAAAGAGGGAGAGAGAAGAGTACCTAAGCACTCCTCTGCCATATGCAATGACAAGTATTGAACTCAGGACTTCATGCGTGCCAAGTCCTGACTCTCCTCTGCCATTCTCCATGGCCTGCTCCCGGGATCAGGTCAATCTCTCCCCAGATCCTTGTCTGGGCAACATCCCCACAGAAAGCATTCCTGGGAGGTTCCATGGATGGTGGAGCAGTGCTGTGTGTCTCTCCATCTCTTTCTCAATCTCTCTATCTCAAAGGAATTAAGTGATGAAACTGGATGGGGAGGCACCTCTATGGCACTGTGTATGCATGGTGACCTTATTCATTCACCAGTGCTACATAAAACAAGAAAAGAGAAAGTTTTGGTGGTTAACGATTGAGGTCTACTGGCTGTTTCATTTCAGGAAAGAGGTCAAGGGCACAGGGTGAGCCAAAACAGAGCTTCACTGCTGGTATCACCTCTGGCAAGATCATGGCCTCACTCTCCACCTCAGCTTCCTCCTGTGGGGAATGAATCCATAACAGTCGCCCACATCCTGGGCCTTCAGGAAGGCAAAGCACTATTTTAAATACACCTAGAAGACTATTTGCACTGCTGGTGGGAATGCAAACTGGTGCAGCCCCTTTGGAAGTCTGTATGGACAGTCCTTAAACACATATAAATGGAATTACCTTATGATCCAGAAATACCACTTTCAAGCATTTATGCAAAGGACACTCAAACACTAATTGGAATGGGGACATATGCATCCCTGTGCTCATAGCCACGATACTCACAATAGCCATAGAGTGGAAGCAGCCTAAATGCCCATTGACAGATGACTAGCTAAAGAAGTGTTCAGTGGAATACTACTCTACAATCAAATATGATGGCATTGTGTCCTTTGGGACAGAATGGATGGAACTGGAGGTGATGATACTTAGAGAAATAAATAAAGAGATGAAAGACAACTACCAGAAGGTTTCATTCATATGTGGAATCTAGAGATCTGATTCACATGAACTTGAAAAAAATAAAAAATAAAAAAGTGGTCCAGGAAGTGGCGCAGTGATAAAGCTTTGGACTCTCAAGCATGAGGTCCCGAGTTTGATCCCCTGCAGCACATGTGCCAGAGTGATGTCTGGTTCTTTCTCTCTCCTCCTATCTTTCTCATAAATAAATAAAATCTTAAAATAAATAAACAAATAAATAAAATTGGCCTGTTGCACCAAAGTAAAAGACTCTGGGGTGGGTGGGGTGGGGGGAGAGAATACAGATCCAAGAAGGATGACAGAGGACCTAGTGGGGGTTGTGTTGTTATATGGAAAACTGGCAAATGTTATGCATGTACTGTAGGAATTGAGCAAAAAGTAATAAAGGTAAAATGGTATATAAACAGCAAAATGAACCTAGACTCAGGCAACCCAAGGGTTAAAAGCAGGCCTGTCCAGATGAAAGAAAACAATTCTCAAGATTCAAGACTGTTACAAGAGACAGGCCTGGGAGTCTGCGAGGCAGGAGATAAATACAAGGGCAGACTCTGAGAAAATAGTCTGGGAGCTTAGGGTCAGGAAAAGAGATAACTCCAAGGACGAAAAGACCCCCTCCCCTTCCTCACACCTGTGGGCTATAGATAACTGTCATGCAATCATTTTGTATAGCTGAACCTTGTCACATAGCTATGTAGTCTGAAATATATATAAACTTTGATGTAACTTGGGTACAGGGTCGATTACTAGAGAGCTATTGTGTCAGCCCCTCGGCAACTCGGCCCTAGCTGGCTAGAAAAATAATAAAGGCTCTTTGTTACTTACATCATCCCAGTCTCTTGGTGCTTCCTTAGATTTGCAAACCTAACAGTACAAACAGTATTTACTGTGGAATGTAAAACATTAATTCCCCAATAAAGAAATTAAAAAATAAAAATAAAATAAAATAATTTTAAAAACAGAGGCAAGCAAATCATAAGACTTATGAAAGCCCTGGTGGTTTTCTTTGGGAGGGTGGGAGCACACAACCTTAGTGGTGGGTGCAGTGTTATCCTGTGCACTGTAATCTTACAATCTTGTAAACCACTATTAACCACAAATTTAAAATGGCTTGCACTGACCACAGGTCAGTTTCCTTTGAAACAGGAAAGAAACCTTGGAGGAGGGGTGGGGGGGGACCCTCACAGCAGAGCCCCTAACAGACAGGTGTGAGCTCCTAGGCTGAGGCCAGGTGCCTCCTAGAAGCTTCAAAATAGTGGAGGGGTGCTGTGTTCTCTCTCCCTTTTCTGTCTCTCTGACTCTTTGAACTAAAGAGAATGAGAAAACTGGCCTGGGGAAACACTATGGTATTGAGCATAAAACCCTGGTTTCATTTCCTGGCATCAGATTAATTAAAAAGAAGTCAGAGGAGCAGAGGAAGTGCTGGCCACAGGGCAAGAGGCTGGGTGCAGGGAGGTGCCTTCTGCCTTTGTTCTTGAAGAAGCCTGAGACCTTCTGTTCCCACCCACCTGCCCCCACCCCAGGGTCCCTGCTGCCCTGCACAGTACTCCTTTCTCTGTCCCTGGAGCAGAGCAGACATGGAGCCATCCCTGATGATGCCACTGAAGATGATGAAGATCATGATCATCACCGTGAGGGTGATGATGATGATGATGACATCTCAGACTGGTGAGTGATGGGACCTCCTAGCCCTGCCCAGGGCCTCAGGGGAGGGTGCTGGGGTCTAGGTACTCTCTCTCTCCCTTCCTCTCTCTCTCTCTCTCTCTTTCTCTCGATGGCTTCAAAGTCACTCCTCCCCTCCCTCCTCCAGGCAGCTCAGAAGACTGCAGAAAGTCTGGCTTTTAAATCGACTAGCCAGCTCATCTCTCAGCCCCCGAGAGGGGCTCCATCAGCATCCCCTTCTCCTTTGGCTATCCCTGGGAGTTAGCCAAGGACCCCAGTATGAATATAGCCTGGAGATGGGTTTCCATGGAGACTCCATTTATGACAAGGGCAAGAACTTCACCCACCAGGCTTTCTAGCACCAGCTCTCCCTGCACTTGCCCAAGGGCTGGAGGAATGTCTCCCTCAGGATCCAGAACCTGCGGAAGGAGGACACCTCCACCTACTTCAGCCAAGTGCAAGTGGACACACTGAGATGCAGACAACTGTCGTGGGGGTCCATCCTGGAGACCAGACTCACTGTCACCCTAGGTAAGTCCAGCTGCCCACACCATCCTGTGTCTGCCCCATTCAGGCTCTGGAGGATATTATTATGTGTGCTTAACCCGGTGCACCACTACCCAGCCCCCCTCTCCATCCATCTCCCCATTCTCTCTCAATTTCTCTTTATCCTAATAAAAATTAGAAAAAAGGGAGTCGGGCAGTAGTGCAGTGGGTTAAGCACACATGGCACAAAGCTCAAGGACTAGTGTAAGGATCCTGGTTCAAGCTCCCGGCTCCTCAACTGCAAGGTAGTCGCTTCACAAGCGGTGAAGCAGGTCTGCAGGTGTCTATCTTTCTCACCCCTCTCTGTCTTCCCTTCCTCTCTCCATTTCTCTCTGTCCTATCCAACAATGACAACATTAACAACAACAACAACAAAACAAGGGCAACAAAAGGGAATAAATAAATAAATATTTAAAAAAAAGACTTTCATGCCTGAGGCACTAAATATCCCAGGTTCAATCCTCAGCACTGCCATAAGCCAGAGCTGAACAGTGTTTATGTCTCTCTCTGTGTATCTTTTTTTTAAATTTCTTTATTGGGGAATTAATGTTTTACATTCCATAGTAAATACAATAGTTTGTACATGCATAACATTTGCCAGTTTTCCATATAACAATACAACCCCCACTAGGTCCTCTGTCATCCTTCTTGGATATGTATTCCCCCCACCCCACCCCAGAGTCTTTTACTTTGGTGCAATACGCCAAATCCAGTTCAGGTTCTACTTGTGTTTTTTTCTTCTGATCTTGTTTTTCAACTTCTGCCTGTCTCTCTGTGCATCTTTTGCTCTGTATCTCTCTTTCTAAATTATAATGATAATAATATTTTTAAAAAATAGCAGATCCCGGGGGCTCAGGCAGTAGTGCAGCAGGTTGAATTCGAGCCCCCAGCTCCCCACCTGCCCGGGAGTCGCTTCACAAGCGGTGAACAAGTCTGCAAGTGTCTTTCTCTCCCCCTCTCTTTCTTCCCCTCCTCTCTCAATTTCTCTTTCTCCTATCCAACAACGATGACATCAATAACAACAACAATAATAACTATAATAAAAAAGGGAATAAATAAATAAATTAATTAAATATATTTTTAAAAATTAGCAGATCCCGAAGAACTTCCGGAGGCAGAGCTACGAGCAGCAGATTGCTTTCTCTCCTCTCTTCTCCTCTCCTCTCCTGGATCAAGTAGGAATACAAAGGAGACCACCCGGAACCGAAACAAGACAGGACTAGACTGACCACAGGAACCCAGTAAATCACCGGTGAGTACAAACACATGTGGCTGGTGACAGAGAGGACAGAGGAGCCTAAGGAGAGATTAAGTGACTGCTAACAGTTCATCAGTTTATCAGTTGAGACACCACCTCCAGTCTGCTCCACCAACAAGGGGACAGCTTAAGGGAGGAGAGGACTCCCCAGAGACTCACCAAGTGCAACTCTGAGTCTCCATTTCTACTACCCTCAGAATCTGGAACAGCGACAGGGAGGGACACCAGGGGACAGAGATCTAACCAGGAAACTCAGGAGAAGATCTATACCTCAGTGGCATAGCTGAGGGGCTGTGAAAGCCTCTTTGCATAACCACTGGATTATCTCTGCCACACCCTGCTTTATCTCTTGCTCAGGAGTCAGTGATTAAGCTAAGAAGCCTATTGATAGTTTAAAAGCCCTCAGGCTCCCATAGCCTAAAGGGAAGAGAAAAAAAAAAGAGGCGTTTAAACCACTGAGCTCCAACTCAGAGATTTAAATACTATTGAAACAACTGTTAACTTCCACCACTGTGAACCTTTTAATTAACTTACTTAGACACAAGTCAATCCAGGCAATAGTGATCAAATAATTTGAAAAGTACTGACAAAGGGAACTCATAACATAATATATAAAATGGTTAAAACAACAAGAAAAAATATTGGAGACTCGAACCAGGACAAGAGTCCAGCTAAAAGTCCTCCAGAGGGTGAAGCACAAAACGAGTTCAACATCCAAACATTAGCTAAGGAAATAATAATGGGAGTGAGTAAAGAATTTGAAAAAATTGTAATCAGAAATGCAGGAACAACAAATGAGAAAATGGAAGAAAATTCTAATTATCTCATGGTTATTAGAGAGCTGAAAGCTGAAATCGCTGAGCTAAGAAGGCAACTAGCTGAACAAGCTAAAACAGTATCAGAGGAGGGCAACAAAATAGAGGAACTCCAGAAAGCAGTAGAGGGCAGAGAGAATAGAATCTATGAGGCTGAAGACAGAATTAGCAAGATTGAGGATGAGTTACAGACAACTAAAAAAGAAGTAAGAGATCTCAAAAAGAGATTAAGAGACGCTGAAAACAACAACAGAGTCCTATGGGATGACTTCAAAAGAAACAATATACGCATTATTGGCTTACCAGAGGAAGAAAGAGAAGGAGAGGAAGAAAGCATTCTCCAGGCCATAATAGCTGAAAATTTCTCTAGTCTAGACAACACCAAAGACATAAAGATTCAAGAAGCCCAGAGGGTCCCAAACAGAATTAACCCAGACCTAAAGACACCAAGACATGTCATACTTAGATTGGAAAGGAATAATGATAAAGAAAGGATCCTCAAGGCTGCAAGAGAAAAACAAAGAGTCACCTACAAAGGAAAACCCATAAGATTAGCAGCAGACTTCTCCATACAAACACTACAGGCCAGAAGAGAATGGCAAGATATCTATCGAGTGCTCAATGAGAAAGGCTTTCAGCCAAGAATACTATATCCTGCTAGACTGTCATTCAGACTAGATGGAAGCATCAAAACCTTCTCAGACAAGCAACAGTTGAAGGAAGCAACCATCACCAAGTCTGCCCTGAAAGAAATTCTGAAAGGTCTCCTATAAACAACCAGACCACCACAAATAGGACATATATCAAAACACTCTAAAACTCTACACTCTAAAACTCTACAAGAATGGCGTTAAAATATCTTCAATCTTTGATATCAATAAATGTCAATGGCCTGAATTCACCTATTAAAAGACACAGAGTAGGAAGATGGATCAGAAAACACAACCCAACAATATGTTGTCTACAGGAAACTCACCTAACCCAACAAGACAAACACAGACTTAAAATGAAAGGATGGAAAACTATCATACAAGCCAATGGCCCACAAAAAAGGGCAGGAACAGCTATTCCCATATCTGACATGATAGACTTTAAAATAGATAAGATTAAAAAAGACAGGAATGGACACTACTTAATGCTCAGAGGATCAGTCAATCAAGAGGACTTAATAATTATTAACATCTATGCACCCAATGAGAAGCCATCTAAATATATCAAACTTCTACTGAAAGAGCTACAGCAATATATTAACAGTAACACAATCATAGTAGGGGACTTCAACACCCCACTCTCTCAACTTGACAGATCATCCAGGCATAAAATCAATAAAGACATAAGGGAGCTAAATGAAGAGATAGATAAACTAAACTATTGGACATTTTCAGTCATTCCTCCCAAGAAACTGGAATACACATTTTACTCAAATCCACATGGGTCATTCTCAAGGATAGACCATATGTTAGGCCACAAAGACAGCATCAGCCAATTCAAGAGCATTGTAATCATCCCAAGCATCTTCTCAGACCACAGTGGAATTAAACTAACACTTAACAATCAACAAAAGATTAGTAACAGTGCCAAAATGTGGAAGCTCAACAGTACACTTCTTAACAACTTCTGGGTCAAAGAGGAAATCAAGGAAGAAATCAAAATGTTTCGAGAGTTCAATGAAAATGAAGACACAAGCTATCAAAATATTTGGGACACAGCTAAAGCAGTCCTAAGAGGGAAGTTCATAGCTATACAAGCACACATTAGGAAACAAGAAAAAGCACAAATAAACAGCCTGATTGCACATATTAAAGACCTAGAAGAAGAACAACAAAGGAATCCTAAAGCAACGAGAAGGTCAGAAATCACTAAAGTTAGGGCAGAAATAAATAACATTGAGAATAGGAAAACCATACAAAAGATCAATGAAAGTAAATGTTGGTTCTTCGAAAGAGTGAACAAAATCGACAAACCTTTAGGCAGACTCACAAAACAAAAAAGGGAGAAGACCCAAATAAATCAGATAGTAAATGAAAGAGGAGATATCACAACAGACACCGCAGAAATTCAACATATCATGCGAGGCTTCTATGAACAACTATATGCTACCAAGCTAGAGAACCTGGAAGAAATGGACGATTTCCTAGATACCTACCAACTTCCAAAACTAAGTAAAGAGGAAGTGGATAACATGAACAGGCCCATCACAGCTAATGAAATTGAAACAGTTATCAAAAATCTCCCCAAAAATAAAAGTCCTGGACCAGATGGTTTTACAAATGAATTCTACAAAACCTTCAAAGAAGAACTAATACCTCTACTTTTAAAAGTCTTCCAGAAGATTGAAGACACTGGAATACTCCCTGCCAGCTTCTATGAAGCCAACATCACCCTGATACCAAAAGCAGACAGGGACACAACCAAAAAAGAAAACTACAGACCAATATCTCTGATGAACATAGATGCGAAAATATTAAACAAAATTCTAGCCAACCGGATACAGCAGTTTATCAAAAAGATTGTTTATCATGACCAAGTGGGGTTTATCCCAGGCATGCAAGGTTGGTTTAATATACGTAAATCAATCAATGTGATCCACCACATCAACAAAAGCAAGACCAAAAACCACATGGTCATATCAATAGATGCAGAGAAAGTCTTTGACAAAATACAACATCCCTTTATGATCAAAACACTACAAAAAGGGGGAATAGATGGAAAATTCCTGAAGATAGTAGAGTCTATATATAGCAAACCTACAGCCAACATCATACTCAATGGTGAAAAACTGGAAGCAGATCAGGTACTAGACAGGGCTGCCCACTATCACCATTACTATTCAACATAGTGTTGGAAGTTCTTGCCATAGCAATCAGGCAGGAGCAAGGAATTAAAGGCATACAGATTGGAAAAGAAGAAGTCAAACTCTCCCTATTTGCAGATGACATGATAGTATACATGGAAAAACCTAAGGAACCCAGCAAGAAGCTTTTGGAAATCATCAGGCAATACAGTAATGTGTCAGGCTATAAAATTAACATTCAAAAGTCAGTGGCATTACTCTATGCAAACACTAAGTTAGAAGAAATTGAAATCCAGAAATCAATTCCTTTTACTATAGCAACAAAAACAATAAAATATCTAGGAGTAAACCTAACCAAGGAAGTGAAAGAATTGTATACTGAAAATTATGAGTCACTACTCAAAGAAATTGAAAAAGACACAAATAAGTGGAAAGGTATTCCATGTTCATGGGTTGGAAGAATTAACATCATCAAAATGAATATATTACCCAGAGCCATCTACAAATTTAATGCTATCCCCATCAAGATCCCAAGCACATTTTTTAGGAGAATAGAAAAAATGCTGCAAATGTTTATCTGGAACCAGAAAAGTCCTAGAATTGCCAAAACAATCTTGAGAAAAAAGAACTGAACCAGAGGCATCACACTCCCAGATCTCAAACTGTATTATAGGGCCATTGTCATCAAAACTGCTTGGTACTGGAACATGAATAGACACACTGACCAGTGGAACAGAATTGAGAGCCCAGAAATGAGGCCCCACACCTATGGACATCTAATCTTTGACAAAGGGGCTCAGACTATTAAATGGGGAAAGCAGAGTCTCTTCAACAAATGGTGTTGGGAACAATGGGTTGAAACATGCAGAAGAATGAAACTGAATCACTGTATTTCACCAAATACAAAAGTAAATTCCTAGTGGATCAAGGACTTGGATGTTAGACCACAAACTATCAAATACTTAGAGGAAAATATTGGCAGAACTCTTTTCCGCATAAATTTTAAAGACATTTTCAATGAAACGAATCCAATTACAAAGAAGACTAAGGCAAGTATAAACCTATGGGACTACATCAAATTAAAAAGCTTCTGCACAGCAAAAGAAACCACTACCCAAACCAAGAGACCCCTCTCAGAATGGGAGAAGATCTTTACAGGCCATACATCAGATAAGAGTTTAATAACCAACATAATATAAAGAGCTTGCCAGACTCAACAACAAGACAACAAATAACCCCATCCAAAAATGGGGGGAGGACTTGGACAAAATATTCACCACAGAAGAGATCCAAAAAGCCAAGAAACACATGAAAAAATGCTCCAAGTCTCTGATTGTCTGAGAAATGCAAATAAAAACAACAATGAGATATCACTTCACTCCTGTGAGAATGTCATACATCAGAAAAGGTAACGGCAGCAAATGCTGGAGAGGGTGTGGGGTCAAAGGAACCCTCCTACACTGCTAGTGGGAATGTCAATTGGTCTAACCTCTGTGAAGAACAGTCTGGAGAACTCTCAGAAGGCTAGAAATGGACCTATCCTATGACCCTGCAATTCCCCTCCTGGGGATAGATCCTAAGGAACCCAGCACATCCATCGAAAAAGATCTGTGTACACATATGTTCTTGGCAGCACAATTTGTAATAGCCAAAACCTGGAAGCAACCCAGGTGTCCAACAACAGATGAGTGGCTGAGCAAGTTGTGGTATATAGACACAATGGAAAACTACTCAGCTGTAAATAATGGTGACTTCACCGTTTTCAGCCGATCTTGGATGGACCTTGAAAAAATCATGTTGAGTGAAATAAGTCAGAAACAGAAGGATGAATATGGGATGATCTCATTCTCAGGCAGAAGTTGAAAAACAAGATCAGAAAAGAAAACACAAGTAGAACCTGAAATGAAATTGGCGTATTGCACCAAAGTAAAAGGCTCTGGGGCGGGTGGGTGGGGAAGAGTACAGGTCCATGAAGGATGATAAATGACATAGTGGGGGTTGTATTGTTAAATGGGAAACTGGGGAATGTTATGCATGTACGAACTATTGTATTTACTGTTGAATGTAAGACATTGATTCCCCAATAAAGAAATACATTTTTTTTAAAAAGGGGGGGTCAGGCGGTAGCGCAGCGGGTTGGGCACATGGGGCGCGAAGCGCAAGGACCAGTTAAGGATCCTGGTTCAAGGGCCTGGCTCCCCACCTGCAGGGGAGTTGCTTCACAGGCGGTGAAGCAGGTCTGCAGGTATCTGTCTTTTTCTCCCCCTCTCTGACTTCCACTCCTCTCTCCATTTCTCTCTGTCCTATCCAATAATGACATCAATAACTACAACAATAAAACAAGGGCAACAAAAGAGAATAAATAAATAAATATTTTTAAAAATTAAAAAAAAATGGTAATAGGAGAGTGGTCCGGGAGGTGGCACAGTGATAAAGCATCGGACTCTCAAGCATGTGTTTCTGAGTTCAATCCCCGGCAGCACATGTACCAGAGTGATGTCTGGCTCTTTCTCTCTCCTCCTATGTTTCTCATTAATAAATAAAATCTTTAAAAAATTAAAAAATAAAATAAAAATAGATAAGATTTAAAAAGATAGGAGTGGAAAAGAAATTAAAAAGAAAAAACAGGTGAGTATCCAAGTTATTTTGCTGGCTCTTCCTCTTTGTTTTTTTTAAACTTTTTTTATTAGCGATTCAATATTGATTTACAAAATACAAAAAAATTAAATTAAATTAAATTAAAATAAACAGGGGAACTGGCTATGGCACATTTAGTTGAGCACACACTACCATGGGAAAGAATGTAGGTTCAAACCCTGCTCCCCACCTGCAATAGGGGAAGGGTCACTAGTTGTGAAGCAGTGCTAGTGTCTCTCTCTCTGCTTCCCCTCTCAATTTGTCACGTCAAATAAAATAGAAAAGAAAAAAAAGGGCCACATGGTGGTGCACCTGGTTGAGTGCACATGTTACAATGTGCAAGGACCCAGGTTTAAGTCCCTGGTCCCCACCTGCAGGGGGAAAGCTCCATGAGTGGTGAGGCAGTGCTGCAGGTGTCTCGGTCTCTTTCCCTCTCTCCCCCTTCCCTCTCAATTTCTGGCTGTCTCTATTCAATAAATAAAGATAACAAAAATATTTTTAAAAGAAAAAAAAGGGGGAAGCAATTACAGAAGCCAGACCTTCTGCCTTCTGCAACCCTCAATGACCCTGGGTCCATGCTCCCAGAGGGATAGAGAATGGGAAAGCTATCGGGGGAGGGGGTGGGATATGGAGATTGGGTGGTGGGAATTATGTGGAGTTGTACCCCTCCTACCCTATGGTTTTGTTAATTAATCCTTTCTTAAATTAAAAAAAAGAAAAAAGGGAAAAAAGGTTGCTGGAAGTGGTAGATTCATAGTCCCTGTACTGAGCCCATAATAACCCTAGCGACAAAAATAAATAATAAATTTCAAATGCTGGCACTGAGAATCCTGCAGTTGCTTTTAATCTGCCTTACTGTTATGGTGTCGACTTGTCTAAGTCCTCAATTGACAGCATTCTCCCTCACTCCCTTGTAGCCCCAGGATCTAGAGCTGTGCCTGAGATACTGCAGGTGTTAAGTAGTCAGTGAATGAAGTGACGGAGGAGCGCCTTCTATGGCTCCCTGTTCCTTTCTGCACTCCGTGCGGGGTGAGAAATAGGCAGTTGAGGGGAGGGGGTAGGAGGCGGGGCTGGGCGGTAGCGCACTAAGTGCAAGGACCCGCCAAAGAATCCCTGTCTAAGCCCCCGCTCTAAGTAGGTCTGTAGGTATCTTTCTCTATCTTTCCCTTGCCTCTCAATTTCTCTCTGCCCTATCCAAGAAATGGAAAAAATGGCAACAGGAGCAGTGGACTCATAGTGCAGGCAACGAGCTCCAGCAATAACCCTGCAGGATGATCTCCGTTTATGTTTCACCTTACAGTGGGGTGGGGATTTTCAGTGCAGTTTCCAGTTTTTATTTCGGATGACCTTGTCGTCTACATAAGGAGCACAGATGATACAGACTGGTGCCAATTCTCGCTCCTCACTTGGTTGTATAGTGATACCGGTGGCATTGGAGGTAGCAGTACTTAGCACACTCTGTCCTTGGAGAACATGGATCCTAGGGGAGGGCAGGAAGCCACCACCCTCTGCTACTCAGCCCCGTCCCTCCATGTCACAAATTCCCTGTGGGCTCCCGTCTTCAACCCGCGAGTCCTGTGGGCTGCTCCTCAGCCCCTCGGTGCCCCTGACCACTGTGAAGGGGGCTCCGTGGCCGGGGATCACCACGTCGGCAATGCCTAGGACCCTCCTTCGGCTCCGCTCCTGGGCCACCGGGTCTTCGCTCAGCGCCTGCCACGAGCCCTCGTCGCCGTGGCGCTCGAACACGTCGCCCGCCACCACCACGGTGCCCATGCCCGTGCCGGCCACCACCAGACTCACGTCGCGCTGGCCGCCGTGCCCCGGCGTGGCCCACACCTCGAGCCCCGGCGCCAGCCGCAGCGGCCGCCCCTCGCCCAGCCCGTGCGGCAGGTAGCGGCCCCCGGGCAGGCACAAGTCGTGCGACACCAGCAGCGCCGCACCGGGGAACAGCCCCAGGTTCCCGATGTGGTCCGAGTGCCCGTGGGTGCCCACCACGAGAGTCACGTGTCCCGGCACCACGCCTTGCTCCGCCAGGGCCCCCACGAGCGCCTCGCGGGCCCAGGGGCCCCCGGTGTCCACGAGGATGGGGCCCCGGGCCGCCGCCTCCAGGGCGGTCTCCGCGTCGCCGCTCTCGGGCAGGGGCTCTCGGGTGTCAGAGGCCGGGCTCCAGGCCTGGGGCAGGACGAGGGTCACGGAGCCGTCGGCTCGCACCACCTCGCCCGGCCCCTCGGGCTCGGCGTAGCCCTGCAGCAGAACCATCACGGAGTGGCGGGCGCCGGGTATCCGCAGAGGACGGTCCCCGCGCAGAGGTTCCGTCCTCACTTCCCTGTTCATGGCCGCAGACAGAGCAGCTGGGGAGAGGACGTCCGGCGGTCGGATACGATCCAGTCAGCAGGAGTTACACACGCCCCGCCTCCGCCAGGCCGCCTTCCCCGCCCCTTCTCAAGATGGCGCCGCCCAGGGCCGCCTCCACGTGATCCGCCCGCTTCCTGTTCCCTCGACTAGCGTGGCAGAGCCTCCTTCCCACCTCATAGTCCAGAGGTGGCCCTTTTATTTTCCTTCGTTGCAATCATAGTTACTCTCTACCTTGGACCTAATCTTATCGCTTCTCCCAGGCCTTAACCCCACCCCCACAAAAAAAAAAAAAAAAGGAAACGAGCGTGAAAGTTTGTCCACAGCGAGTTCCCGTAGGCTCAAATATGGCAGCTCAGATCCGGAGTAATTTTCTAAAGACACATCTCAATGCGGTGACCCCTCGCCTCCGAGGATTGAAGTAACTGTAGTCCATTAGTTTCTAACAGGACAGTGGCCCTTTTCCCCTTGCAGCTGCTGCGCAGCAGTTTGGATGTAGCTGGGGATTTTATTTTGCTCTCCTTTTTCCTCCAAAGTTTACTAGTGATATAGAAAAATTGGCACCTTTGAAATAATACGGTGCATCCCTGGGTGAAACAAGTATGGAGTAGTACAAAAATCTACCCCACCTCAGCGATCAACATCGTCCCACTCCCATTCATTGTCCCCATCTTTGTTCAGTTTGTTGACATGTAGCCTCCAGGATGCAGGTAACATATTTTAAGTCTTAGCGAATGTTTATCCTGGCTCCTTCCTTGTCAGGGTCTAAAAACCCCCATGGTGCAAAGGTTCCTAAGGTCCATGGTTTCTATGCCATTGCTGACCTCTGGGTGGAGTGGGGAGGAACAGATATTAAAGGAAAAGCTGTCACCACCCACACACACACACACACACACACACACACACACCTGACGGCAACTAGAAGATTCACTGACAAGCAGTTACGGTAGGCCTCTATCTACAGCACCTGCCTTCTCCCCACAGCCACGCCATGCTGCATCACCAAGATTTTGCCTAAGACCAAATGGGAAACAAGTACAAGCTCCGGGTAAAGTCACTCACACATGCACACACTCCTGCTCATCTTCTCCATGACCTTTGCCCCTCCTGGGGGCTAAAGGTTCAAAGATCCTCTGGGTCATGTTTAGGGTGACCTGCTGTGTTAGTCTCTTCCTCCTCCTCTTCCTCCTCTGTCTTCTCTTGCCCATCAGTGACCTGCTCCTTTCCAGTCCAAGTTTCCTGTAAGCAATCTAGGTTGGGTGATAGAAAACAACTTAATATTTGTCATGGGGATAGAGCGAACTGTAGTCTAGTAGGAAAGAGGCCATGCTCACCAGTTTCAGCAGCTGACAGCACATGACCTTCACAGAGAAAATGCTGCAGGGGCTGCTCCTGGTGGTGGAAGTACCAGTCTCCCACAACATCTTCAAACTCCTCCAGCATTGTCTCACACTGGTCAGGGGGAAGAAGCAGAAGGGTCTCTGCTCT
This sequence comes from Erinaceus europaeus, assembly GCF_950295315.1. Classification (NCBI taxonomy): domain Eukaryota; kingdom Metazoa; phylum Chordata; class Mammalia; order Eulipotyphla; family Erinaceidae; genus Erinaceus; species Erinaceus europaeus. The sequence continues at coordinate 25,764,995 of NC_080176.1, read as the reverse complement.
GCTGAGCTTTGGAAACCCTCACCCCTACCCTTCATTCCCCGTCTCCCCACCCACATCTCATCAACCTTGGAGAGGCAGGTGGCCTGAAGGGTAAACATGACTTACTATTGATAGATGTATCCTACTCAAATTCAATAGTTTGCTATCCCCTGCTCTGCTAAGGAGGCTATTAGGCTTTTGGGGCTCAGCTCCTTACTTGTGAGAAATAATTATAGTGCTACTACATCAGGTTGTTGTGAGAGAAAAATGAGGCAGTAGCTACAGAATTTGTATTCCTGATGTGATACATAGTAAGTGTCCTGTGAGTGGTAGTAGCTATTATGAACCTCTGCTGTTTCTGTTTTTGTGTTTTGTTTCTTTACCAGAGCATTGCTCAGCTCTGGCTTACGATGGTATGGGGATTGAACCTGGGACCTCAGAGCCACTAGCATGAGAGTCTCTTTGCATAATCACTATGCTATCCTCCACTATTTCTGTTTTTCTATTAGGCAATGCCAGGGAATGAGCTGGGGGCCTCATGCATGCACAATACTGCTAAGCAGCCTTCCAGCCACCACCCACCCCACCCCCCATTTTTATTTATTTATTTAAAGAATTACTAGTGGTGTTGGCCTCTGGGGCCTCTGGCAAGCAAGTCCTGTGCTCTAATAGGTTGTAGTATCTCCCCAGCCCCCAATTCTTCTATATCCTTGGGTTGGGGTGGAGTGGTGGTAGGGAGACTGGAGAAATACCACAGCTGCTCTACCATCCACAAAGTACCCTGGGTGCTGCCCACAGTGTAATGCCAAGGATCATACCGAGGGCCTTACACTCAGTAAAGTGTGTGCTCTACCTGCTGAGCTGTCTCCCAGCCCTCTGGAATGATTTCTTTCTATGTTCCTGGGTCCACTTCAATCACTAAAACCTGCCCTCTTCCCCTGCCTAAAAACAGACCTCCCTAGGCTCAAGCTACCCTCCAAGATTCCCTCCTCACAGTACCCCATCCTACCTGCTTCTTAAGGAACGTGACCTCCACGCTGGGTTCGTCCCACAGTTCCAGAGGGATCCCCAGATCCACCTTCACCCCTTTCTGCACCAGGCCTCTCAGTGTTGCCATGGTCTGACTCTGCCCCTGAAAGGTGGAATTTGCTGGTGAGCTCAACCTAGCCCAGTGCCCACCTCTGACTTCTTGCCTAACCCTAGCCCTGGAGTCTCAGGGGCCAGTTCCATGGAGGTGAGAATGGGGTGGGAACACTCCAGAGCAGGCTCTCAAGGGATACTGATGGTCATTTGAGCTCAGGAACTCTGACCTTGGCATATCTCAGCGAGCCCTTGCGCTCAGCATGGACACTATAATCCAGGATCCGCTCACACAGCTTCTCCAAGGCCTCTTCCAGTCTCGTTTCTCTGTGGGGAAAGGGGAAACAAAGGCTCCTGGACACTGCAAGAGCTTCCTGGGCTTCCCTGAGGCTGGAAAGGTGGAGGAAGAGCAAGGACTCACGAGACACTGTAAGGGACATGTCTCTTCCTCTTGCCTGTGTCCAGTACCTGCCCCAACTCCAATACTTCTCGGGATCTTCCAGTGCGACTCAGCTCTTCCTGTAGCTCCAGGCTCAGCAGCTTACACACTAGGTGCCCAAGCACACGTGCGAGACAAACAAACACACCGATGAGGCACTGGAGGCTGAGCAATGTCAACAGAACATGACGCTTACAAGCACAGGTGGAGGCAGACTGACTGGGCTGGACTCCTGACTCAGCCACTTAATAATGGTGTGACTGGTCTGCCATGCCTGCATTTCTTCTCCTCTTTGGGGAGTGAGTTTGGTGTAGATTGAGCACCTGGTTGAGCACACATATTACAAAGCACAAGGACCCAGGTTTGAGTCTCTGGCCCCCACCTGCAGGGGGAAAGCTTTCCAAGTGGTGAAGCAGGGCTGCAGGTGTCTCTCTCCCTCTTGATCACCCCTTCCCTCTCAATTTCTGGCTGTCTCTATCCAATAAACAAAGATTAAAAAAAAAATTAGGTAGATCAGCTTATATAGTTTCTAGAATAGTGCCCAGCACATAGCACTGTGTAGGTGGTTACTGTTGTTCTGTTATTTCTTGAGTGCTTTCTGTATGCGCAGTAGCAAAACAGCAATAAGACCCACAACCCCACCCAAGGAGCACTGTCAGTGTAGTTTGTAGTTTTTCTTGGGATCAAGAAAAAGTTCATGGCAGCCTGCTGTGATGAACCCCACACTTGGGGTAAATACCAAGACACCATCTCATGAGGAAATGCAAAATTCACTCAATGGTTATTTACTGACTTTCCATCAATCTTTGATTTCATTAAGGGTGTGCTTTGCAGCTATTCCACTACTGATTTTCCAGTACCTAGAACATGACCTAGTATACATTGGGTCCCCAGAAGGGGAATGGCCTCTACAGAAGTGTCAAAGCAGGCTGGTGAAGAGGCTCACTTGGACAGTGTGCTGCTTTGGCATGTATGTAACTTGGGTTCAAGCTCAGCCCCCACCATATTGAAGAAGTTTCAGTGCTGTGGTCTCCTTCATTCTCTCTCTCTGCCTCTCTGTCTCTATTAAAAGGAGGAGGAGGGGGAGGAGAGGCAGGGAAAGAGGTAGAGGAAGCAAAGAGTAAACAGAGGGGCAAGTACAAGGCACCATGCTAGGACCTGGAAGATAACTTATTCTACTTCCCTAGTGGCTTACAATATGATAGGAGGTGACCTAAAAGGAAGGCTTCTATAAGAGGTGAGGTTTAAAATCGGTCTCGAAAAGCCAAATACAGAAGCAAGAGGGTCATTCCAAACAAAGAGAAAGCCTAGAGGCACAGAGAGGCAAAGGGATAAGGCAGGTCTCACGAGTGAGAACTCACTGTGGCTGAAGCTTGGACACTGTGGGTGTGGGCCGTGAATGTGGAAATGTAAGAAAGGCTGGGGCCCTTGCAAGAATAACCAGAGAGAGATGCTGTGTGCCCCACCTCCCCCAAATGTTGGCTGTAGTCAACACAGTAGATAAAGGTAGACAAGGACTGACTTGTTGAGTTAGTTCTGTTTAGGATGGGGAGAAGAGTGGGAACACAAGTGAAAAGAGAGAGACTAGGACCAAATTAAGAAATGCAAGGTTAGGGGGTAAAGAACTGGGTGAGGGAGATAGCATAAGAGACTCTCATGCCTGAGGTTCCAAGGTCCCAGGTTTAATCCTCCCAACCACCAAAAGCCTGAGCTGAGCAGTGCTCTTGTTAAAAGAAAAAGGAGAAGGAGAAAGAAAAGAATCCAGGGTATAAATTAAGTGAAGAATACTACCAATTAGGGAGCCAGGACACTTACTCTGTGACCCTGCCTGAAGTGTTCCATCCCAGCGGGGCCCCACACCTAATGCAACTCCTGTAAAATCCACGCAGTACCCTCTGCAAAGTCTCACAGCTATGGGGAGCCTCTCCCGGGTGTGGGGGGTCCCCTTTTCCTAAAGAGCTTCAAAGTCTGCTTTAATTACCTCTCTAACTCCTTGGGAAGAAGACAGGGCCTGTAATTTGGAAGCGTCTCTGCCCGGGTGGGGCAGAGGATGTCTACAAGGTCGGAGCCTCACACCCCGCTCCTACAGGCTCTCCAGATCCAATCAGTCTTTGTGGCGTGGAGGAAGCATACAAGCTCAGGATGCCCAGTGCCATGCTGAGAAGAGGGTCTCTAAACTGTAATTCCCATAAGCCATTAGGGCCCAAGCTATTCAGAAACAGCGGGCCCCTGTGGAGGTCTCACAGGAATTATAATGTCATCATTTGGGCGAGGTGGGGGTCAGTGCTCCACGTTCCCTCCCTGGATCTCAGTTCAAATTGTCAAATTCTGCCTAGCTCCAAAAGAAAGTCTTCCCTCGGAGAGGCTCGCACCCCGCCCGATCAAGTCTCATTTGGTCCAGTCTAGACGCAGGGGGTGGGATGGGGGTATGCCCCCCTTTTAGGTACCTTCGCATTTACTGGGCAGTCGTTCTGTGTCACCATCCTCCTCCTTCGACGAGCCAGCCCAAGCCCCGGACACAGCTAACAGCAGAAGCCACGTCCCCAGATGCACAGGCCCCATGACAAAATGCTGGCCATAAACCCACTACCCCTACTGTGTACCTTCCCAACAACTTTGTGGAGGCGGCGGGTCCTTTAAATTCCGAGACGGTGACGGCTGCCTCTTTAATCCCACCCCTCCGGAAGGCGCGTGCGCAGTGTTCGACCCCAGGCTGCCCCACCGAGGTTTTGTGGCGCCTCAGGACGGTCTTGGCCGCTGGGTAGAGTAAGATGACATGGAAGGGATTAGGAAGAGAGGGCGTGACCCTGGGACGTAGATTTAAAAATATATGATTTCCTATCATTTTAGACCATGGAGCTGGGGAGGTCCTAGAGCTCGAGGAAGCGACAGCGTGGTGTCGCACGGATCCTGCCAGGACCTACAACCGGAGGGGGCGGGGCCAACATGGCGCCGGGCAGCGGCTGAGAGGCGCTGGGGCAGCGGTGAAAACTTCGCTTACGGGGTTCGGCTGGTGGGGGAGGGCCGGCCAGGCCCTGGGAGAGACCGTGTGCGGATCAGAGAGGGGACGACCGGCCGCGCATTCGTGCACTTAGGGCCTCGCTGTGTGTGCCTTCTCAGTGGATGGATGTTGCGGACACCCTTTTGAGTTCTTTACGCGCCTTTTCGTGTCGTGCCATTGCCCGGGGGACCCCCGACCCCCTTGCCCGCTGGGGACACCGCCACGCAGATCTGGCCGAAGCTCACGCTCGTCTGTGAAAACTTTCCGCCAACTCCACCGACCCGGAGGGACTCCTGGGGCGCGAGCATCATCTTTGAGTCCAGGAGATCGCAGGATATTGAAGGATCCCTAGGAGCTCTCCAGGTATCTGGGACATCAACCTGCTCTTGTATACCTGGCTCCAGACATAGTATGCATTGAAGAATTGCATTCCCTGCAGATACGACTTATGTAAAAATGAGGTTGGAGAGCTGGGATGGTTTGAGAAGAAGCAGATTCTTTTTTCGGCCGCCTTCTCACCCCTCCAACATGCCTCCACTCTGCCCACCAGCCCTAAACACTTTTGACTTAATGCTTCCTTAGGCCGCTTTTTCTTTCCTCAGCAGAGTAGATTCCAAAGCTGAGCCTGTATCTTGAAGTCTTCTCCGTAGTATCGACACACCCCTACTTCTCTAAGCCTCACGATTTGTTGAAACAAGTACTAAGTGACTGCTATGTCTGAAGCATCAGTTTCAGGTCTTGGAAAACCTAAGTTAACATAACAGACAGAGATCTTTGCCCACAGGAAAGAAAGGGAAATGTAATACATTGGAGGAAGCGATGTGATGTGTATTAAATATTAAATGCTGTGGGGAAAAAAAAGCAAAAAGTTGATTGAGGACTAGGTGCAGTATTAGAGAAGTAGGAATGGAGAAGAGTGTTCCAGGTGGAGAGAACAGAAGCTTGGCAGGTTTGAATAGCCAGGGGGTTGGTAAGACTGGCTCAAGTTGGAAGACAAGAAATCTTATGAAGAGAGGGCAGATCAGGAAGGGTCCAGTAGAGGACAATAACGACTAGATTTTTGTTGATGGCAGTAGGGACCATGGCAAGGCTTTGAGCAGAAAAGTGACGCAACCTAGATTAATGTTTTGATTATCAGTGGGGCTGCAGTGCTAGAGCAATGCTCAGATCCCCCACCCTCATCCTCTTTCATTGATAAGTAATTATTTTTTTTAATATCAAGAAGGGTCCTGAATCCTGCTGAGAGGTTAAATGAGTTGAGAACAGAGTAAGTCTTAGGTTTGACAATGTAGTATCATTCAGGATTAATTTCAAGATGGTGACGGATTAAGAGCTTTGCTGTATGCACAACTCAGGTTCAAGCCCAGCTCCCACCACATTGAAGGAAATTTCAGTGCTGTGGTTTGAACTCTCTCTCTACCTCTCTTAAAATTCTTTGGGAAGTTTGTTGCAAAGAAGAGGAAAATGGTGTGTAGTTCCTAGTAAATGGATAAATGGAATACAGAAAATACTTTTTTCCTTTTACTGTCACTAGGGTTATTGTTGGGGCCGGGTGCCACCACTATGAATCCACGACTCCTGGTAGCGATTCTTTCCTTTTTTTTTAGTTGATAGGACAGAGAGAAATTGGAGTGGGGAATAGTGAGAGGGAAAGAGAAAGAGTTACCTGCAGATCCTTCCTGTATTATGAAGCTTACCCTCTACCGGGAGAGGAGACTTGAACTTGGGTCTTTGCACATAATATGTGCACTCAACCAGGTGCTCCACTGCCCATCCCCAAAGACTTTCTAAATTGTGAAATGCAAACAACATAAAACTTACCATCTTTTATTTATTTTTTTTTAACCAGAGCACTGCTCAGCTCTGACTTATGGTGGTACGGGGATTGAACCTGGGGACTTTGAAGCCTCAGGCATGAGAGTATCTTTGCATAACCATTATGCTATCTACCCCTACCCAAAACTTACTTTATTAACCATGTACAGTTCAAAGGCCTATTAAGTACATGTGTATTGTATCACCCATTGTCCATCATGAAAACTTTTTCATGTTGTAAACCGAAACTCAGCTGATTAAACATGAACTCCCCACTCCCTGTAGCAACCACTCCTCTAGCAACCACTCCATGAATTCATGTAAATGGGGGCCGGGGACAGACAGAAACTTGGAGTCTTATCTTTTTTCAGTCTTTTCTGCACCCCTGCCAAGGTCTCTGTCTCTCCACCCTGGGGCTGTAGCCTTCAGGGAGGGATCAGGGCCTGCAGCATGGCCGAGGAGAAGAAGCTGAAGCTTAGCAACACAGTGCTGCCCTCAGAGTCCATGAAGGTGGTGGCTGAGTCCATGGGCATTGCCCAGATCCAGGAGGACACCTGCCAACTGTTGACTGACGAGGTCAGCTACCGTATCAAGGAGATCGCACAGGTGCGCCAGCCCCACCTCCCACCCCCACCAGCTGCCCTAGGGCACCTTCTTCCTGGGGTGGGGAGGATCTCAGAGCTGACTCCTACCTCCCTGTTCCCAGGATGCTTTGAAGTTCATGCACATGGGCAAGCGGCAGAAACTCACCACCAGTGACATTGACTATGCCCTGAAGCTAAAGAATGTTGAGGTGACACAGGGACCAGGTAGGGGGATGTCTCCACCCCTAGTGCCAGGCTCCCTGCTCAACCTTGTCTCTTCCTGTCCCCCCCCACCCCTCTCTCCTGTTGCAGCCACTCTATGGCTTCCATGCCCAGGAATTTATCCCCTTCCGGTTTGCTTCCGGTGGGGGGAGGGAGCTCTACTTTTACGAGGAGAAGGAGGTGGACCTCAGTGACATAATCAACACCCCACTGCCCCGTGTGCCTCTGGACGTCTGCCTCAAAGGTTGGGAGTCCGGGAGGGTGGCAAGGGGAGGGGCAAAGTATCTGGGGCTGAGGAAGCTCCCTACCAGAGAAGCCCTCCTAGGAGCCCCCTGGTGAGCTGCAGAAAGAGGGGAAGAGGCCAGCCTTGGAGCCTCATCCTCACCTCACCTTGGCCTTCCTCCCACAGCACACTGGTTGAGCATTGAGGGCTGCCAGCCTGCCATCCCAGAGAACCCACCCCCAGGTAGCCGCTTCGCATGCTCTCTTTCTTTCTCTCTCTCTCTCTCACTCCCTCTCTCCCTGCCACCTGCCTCCCTCCTTAGCCCTGCTGTGGCTGTTCTCCCACCAGCTCCCAAAGAGCAGCAGAAGGCAGAGGCCACAGAACCCCTGAAGTCAGCAAAGCCAGGCCAGGAGGAAGACGGACCCTTGAAAGGCAAAGGGCAAGGGGCAGCTTCCAGTGATGGCAAAGGTCAGTGTCTTCAGGCCAGGCCATTCCTGACTCTCACCCCAAAGCCAGATAGGGAGGGCAGGGGGCAAGGCTTTGGGACAGGAAGGACCAAGAAGTCTGAATGGGGACCAGGAAACAGCGTGCCCTGAAGAATACATATCTTCCTATGTGTGAGGCTCTGGGTTCCAGCCCTGGCACCACATGGGAGCACCAGGGATAACCTGGGGAGCAGTGTGGTGGTGGCTCTCCTCTGTGTCCCTCCTCCCAGGGACTGAGCTTGGGACCTGATGCTCATGGGCCCAGCACTGCCCACTCTTAGTCATCTAGAAGCTGTTTCTTTTTTTCTTTCCATATTGGATAGATGAGGAGGTGGGGGAGGGTAGAGGAGGAGACAGAAGGACCAGGTGGTGATGCACCTGGTTGAACACACATGCTACAATGCACACGGATCCGGGTTCAAGCCCCCAGTCCCCACCTGCAGGGAAGAAGCTTCACGAGTGGTGAAGTAATGCTGCAGGTGTCTCTCTTTCCCTGCCTCCCCTTTGTCTCTAGCCAATAAATAAAAATAAGAGACAGACCCCTGCAGCACTGTTTAACCACTCACAAAGCTTCCCCCTGTAGGCGAGGGGTCAGGGGTTTGAACTTCAGGTCCTTGCATGTGGTAATGTGCGCACTCTACCAGGAGCATCAGTGCCCTGCCCTGGTGCTTTGGTTTTGAGAACCACCTTCCCCCTTCACACAGGGAAAGAAAAGAAGGCGCCGCCCCTGCTGGAGGGAGCCCCTTTGCGGCTGAAGCCCCGCAGCATCCACGAGCTGTCTGTGGAACAGCAGCTTTACTACAAGGAGATCACGGAGGCCTGCGTGGGGCCATGTGAGGCCAAGAGAGCGGTGAGGCCCTACCCTGCCCAAGGCTCCCTCTCCTGGCCCCCCCACCCCTGGCCTTTGGGTCATTTGCTGCCTCCCACAGGAAGCCCTGCAGAGCATCGCCACAGACCCTGGGCTGTACCAGATGCTGCCCCGGTTCAGCACCTTCATTTCAGAGGGGGTGAGTGGATTCAGGGTGGCTCCCACCGGTGCGGAGGGGCCTGCTCATTTTCGGGAGGGGGTGGGCCTCACCAGGACCTGTCACCCCTTCCCCCCAGGTCCGTGTGAATGTGGTACAGAACAACCTGGCCCTGCTCATCTACCTGATGCGCATGGTGAAGGCGCTGATGGACAATCCCACACTGTACTTGGAGAAATACGTGAGTGGGCTGGGCCTGGGGAACCTGCTTGCCCCCGCCGTGCGGACCCCACGCCCAACTGACCAGAGCCTTCTCCCTTAGGTGCATGAGCTGATTCCCGCTGTGATGACCTGTATCGTGAGCCGACAGCTGTGCCTGCGGCCAGATGTGGACAATCACTGGGCACTCCGGGACTTCGCCGCCCGTCTGGTGGCCCAGATCTGCAAGCACTTCAGCACCACCACCAACAACATCCAGTCCCGCATCACCAAGACCTTCACCAAGGTGAGCTGCCCCTGGCAGGGGGCAAGGGCCAGAGGGCAGGGGGCTGGGGCTGCAACTCAACAGGGAAGTGGGCGGGTTCGGCAGACCTGGATCTGATTGGATGTGCTTTCCCTCACAGAGTTGGGTGGATGAGAAGACCCCGTGGACCACGCGTTACGGCTCCATCGCAGGCCTGGCAGAGCTGGGGCATGATGTTAGACCCCCGGGCAAGCGCTGGGGGGTGGGCAGTCTCCTGGGGGCAGCATCCCACCCCTTCCCCTTGGGAGACCCCAAGACCCTGGTTCCTCCCTTCCTCCCCTCATGTGCCACCACCCCCCTACAGGTAATCAAGACACTGATCCTGCCTCGGCTACAGCAGGAGGGGGAGCGGATCCGAGGGGTGCTGGACGGCCCAGTGCTGAGCAACATCGACCGCATCAGCGCAGACCATGTGCAGAGCCTCCTCCTGGTGAGAGCCCTTGCCCACCCCTACCCCAGCACACACACCCACACATTGGCACAGCAGCTACCAAAGAGCATGGGGTACCTCAGCCCTCCTGCCTGCGGTCAAGCATTACTAGAATGGCACAGATTGACCGAGATGCAGGGAAAGGAGGGAGCAGTCTCAATACAGTCTGGGCTGCCGGCTCACACTGTCCGAGGGGAGGCCTTGTCTCTGTGGCCCCTCAGGCAGCATTGGCACCTCCGGCAGTTGTCCATTCAATCTTGTGCTGGTACCTGGGGTTTCCCCACACCCCTCTCCCCCAAGATTTCTTATTCTAAGAGAGAGAGCACAGTAAGAGAGAGAATCAGGGTACTGGTCAGCTCTGGCTTCAGATGGTGCTCGTAGTGAACCTGCAGCCTCTGCAGCCTGAGGCAGCAAGTCAATGCTCTAAGAGGGTGAGCTCACTCCTGCCACCTCTTCTGTCATGAAGGAAACCCACAGGACCAGAGACAGCATCATGGTGACACAGAAGACTTGTGCCTGAGGCACAGTACCAGGTTCAATACCCAGCACCACCATCAGAGCTGAGCAGCTGAGCAGGGTTCTGGTCTCTTTCTTTCTCTCATTAAAAAAACAAAAACATACATCTACATATATATGAGAGTTAACTATTATGAGAGGCATGGGTGGGCTGTGGTGGTGGAGGAAAGAAAAGGAATGAAGCCTACAGCTTTCCTATAGCTTGCTGTGGGGAGAGCGCTCTGGCAGAAACGTGCTGTTACCAGGCCTTTAGAGACAGAAACTGGGCTGAGTCCTGGTCTTCTCTCTCTAGAAACACTGTGCCCCCGTCCTGGCAAAGCTGCGCCCACCGCCGGACAACCAGGACACCTACCAGGCAGAATTCGGGTCCCTGGGTTCCCTCCTCTGCTCTCACGTGGTCAAGGCTCGGGCCCAGGCCGCCCTGCAAGCCCAGCAGGTCAACAGAACAACGTTGACCATCACTCAGGTTGGTTCCTCTTTGAGGCCAAGTGCTGTCTGGGTTGTGTGTCAGTGCCACTGTCTGGGTCCTTAAGATGGGAGCAGCTGCTGCATTGGGCAGACTGAATAGAACAATCTGCAAGGCCAGGAAGCTGCTGGTGCAGGGAGACTGCAGACATGCTGGAGGGAGACTGGAGCTACTGGGGCCAGTGGGTCTTCTCTGGTGGCCAGATGAGGAAGGAGTATCCAGAGGGACAAAAAACCACCAAGGCATAGTATGACTAGCAGCATTTGACAGCACTTGAAGTTTTGAGACAGTGGACCTCAAGTGAGAACAGTGTGAGCTGGGGCGCCCTCACACTCAGGCCTGCACACTCACTTTGTAAGAGCCAGGGCCCTCTAGGCACCCACCCCTTATTGCCCTGAGACTCACTGAGAAGGGGCAAGAGAAGCCTTTCTTTTCCTTAAAGATGCGTTTATTTGTTTTGTGGGAGACCAGAGCACTTCACCATTTCCTGTGGAGCCAGACTTGAGCCTAGGACTCCACACGCACATGGGTGTGCCCTTCCACTGAACCTCCCAAGCTCAGCCCCTCTGCATAGTGACACCCCCTTTCTTTCTGCTTCTCGTAGCCCCGGCCCACACTGACCCTGTCGCAGGCCCCTCAGCCAGGGCCCCGCACCCCTGGGCTGCTCAAGGTGCCCGGCTCCATTGCACTGCCAGTCCAGACACTGGTGTCTGCGAGGGCGGCCGCCCCACCCCAGCCTTCCCCTCCTCCCACCAAGTTCATCGTCATGTCCTCCTCGAGTGCCTCCTCTACCCAGCAGGTACCGCAACTGTGGGCCCCAGGTTGGGGGGGGGGAGTGAGTCACCATGCTGCCCTAGGGTAGAACCCTGGGGGAAGGGCTTTCCAGTATCCTTGGGGCCCTGGCTGCCATATTTAGGCTCTTGGGCCCTTGAGAGTGGGACTCTGGCATCTCTGGGGACGGGCTGGACACAGGGCAGCTGGCGCATTCTTTTGTCTCCCCCAGGTCCTATCTCTCAGCACCTCAGCCCCTGGCTCTGGCTCCACCACCACCTCCCCTGTCACCACCACAGTCCCCAGTGTGCAGCCCATCGTCAAGCTGGTCTCCACAGCCACCACAGCTCCCCCCAGCACTGCCCCTTCGGGGCCTGGCAGCGTGCAGAAGTACATCGTGGTCTCTCTGCCCCCAGCTGGGGAGAGCAAAGGGGGGCCCACCTCCCACCCTTCTCCGGCCCCTGCTCCATCCTCAACGCCGTCCCCACTCGGTGCCAGTGCCCTCTGTGGAGGGAAACAAGAAGCTGGGGACAGCCCCCCTCCCGCTCCAGGGACTCCAAAGGCCAATGGCTCCCAACCCCCTGGGCCTGGCTCACCCCAGCCTGCACCGTGAGGCTGCCTCAGCCACTGACATTCCCTCTCTGGACTCGCTCACTTGGGGGGCAAGAAGTCTACTTCCTCTGTGTTACTTTCTTCTTAGATGTACAGCCAGTTCCTCAGAATAAAAGTTGGGTTTGTAATTGAGACTCACTTCAGTTCTTTCTGTCAGATACCTCTGGGAGGTAAGTGGAATTATTGAGCCCATGGGACCTACTGATCCCAAAGAGTCAGGATGCTCCCAGCAGAAACCTGAAGGCTGGAGAGGACACATGGGCTGCTACTGGCCCAGGGCCTCAGATCCGAATGACGTAGGCATCACTGTGGCTCAGGTGCCGAACCCACTTGTGGGGGATGGCACTGGTACCAGGCCTGGAGGTCAGTCGTAGGAATCGCACCTGTAGGCCGGAGCACGTGTGCCTTGGAAGCTCAAAGGAGAGGCTGGCTGGGCCCAGCCCCAGGGGAGGGGCTGACGTGGAGGAAGCCTGGCCTGGGAGGCCTGGCACGTCCATCTGTGGAGCAGAGAGGAACGAGGACCAAGAAGCCAAGGAGCCCTTCCAGCAGCCCAGCTGCATGGGGGTGGGAGGTGGGGGCACAGAGAAAGCTGATACCTGGAAGAGGCCGGATAGCTGGGAGGCCCCCTGCACCCGAGGTAGGTCCCAGTGGAGGGCTCCCTCCCCCAATGCTGCCTTCTGCTCTGGGCTGCTCAGCTCCTGAGACAGGCTGAAGAGGAACAAAAAGTGCTGGCTTAGCCCCGGCCTCAGTGCTGGGAGGCGGGCCAGTCTCCTCCACACACACACACTCTCCCAGCCCCCACCCAGCACCCACTTCTTGCCCAGAAGCTGTGCCAAGGTGTCTGCACTGACCTGACCACTCCTCGAGGCAGGGGGAGGTGCAGCCTGACGTTGAGAGCCTGGCTGCAGACAAGGGCAGAATAGTGACACCACTGGCCTTTGTGCAGGCGCCACCCCTAGCCCACCCCCAAAGTCTACAGCTTCTCACTGAGCTGGACCCCAAGACTGGTAGAGGGTTCTGGGGGTGATAGGGGAATAGCAGTGGCCACCCTCCCCTGCCAGCCAGGGTCGAGGGGCTAACCCCAACACTTTACCTCTTGGGGGGCAGGTCACACCGTAACTTTAGGTAAACCTGGAGCCTGGGAGAGAGAGTCAAAATCGAGTCTCACCCTGCAGGTGTCACCCCACCACACACACACCCCCAACACAGTTCTACCCCAAGACAGCAGGGGCTGGCGAGGTAGCTCACTTGGATAGAGTGTCTGCTCTGCCATGGCAGCCCCTTGGCTTAAGGCCAAGTTGGGAGCTTGGGGCTGTTTTTCTTTGTCTGTTTTTGCCTCTGTCTCTGAAAAAGTAGGCCTGAAGCAGTGAAGCCCCAGTAACAAGAAAAAAAAAAAAGTGAAGGATAAGGGCCCAGCACAGCACAGCTTTGTGCTCACTTTCCCCACTTGTATCAGGCGTGCTGTCAGGAATGAGCCTGAAGGATGTGTGTGGATAGGGTTGGGGCCCAGAGACCTTCCAGAATAGGATGGGGCCATACCTGCCTGAGCCTCGGTCCCACTGCACGGAGGGGAAGAGCCGGAAGGGGAGTGGGGAAGGAAGGTCATCTGAGAGCTGGTACCGCATGACGGTCAGCTGGGGGACACAGTGAAGGGTCAGTGTGGCCTCCACCTCACCACCCACCTCCCTCTAGGGGGATGGGACACACCACTTGGCTCCTGACCTCGCCCTGAGGCGGCTGCAGCCGGAGGATCCGGTGCGACTCGAACTCCTCCAGCTGCACGGAGCTGTGGAAGGAGACCTCGTCCACATGGATGCCCGGTCCATAACCTGCATGGGAGAGTCCCCTTGTCAGCCACACGTAGGGGAGGTACAAGGAGGGGTGTCTCTAACTCCCCTCCGTGGACCCTGAGGCCACGACCTCACAACTGCGGAGAGACCTGCTTTCTCCTCACCTTTCAGTTTTTTTTTTTTTCCCCAAATGTTTTATTTATTTTGGATAGAGACAGAAATTGATAGATAAGAAGAGAGACACCTACAGAACTGTTTCACCTCTCATGAAGCTTCCCCCCTGCAGTTGGGGGCTTGGGGCTTAAACCTGGGTCCTTGTGCACTGTAACATGAACACTTTACTGGGTGCAACACCTCTTGACCCCTCCCTCTCACCTCTGAGTTCTGATTTCCCCACGCAGAATTCCTCCGTCAAGCCTATGCGCATCTCTGTCGGAGGAAAGGACCTCAGAAAAGCCCCCCCCCAATGCCTCCAAAAAGGCCACCCCCACCCCTGGGCACCTCTAGGGCCCTCCCTGCCCCAATGCCCCTCTGCTTGCCCAGGGCCACACACCTGAGCCACTGGGAAGGAAGCTCTTAAGCCGGATCTCACCCTGCACGTCCACCTTCAGCAGCGAGCCCTGAAAGGGGCAGGCATGTTCAGGCCGGCAGGTGCCACCACCCCCCGTAAAAGTCTTCCCCAGGTCCCATCTGCCCTCAGCTCCAGGGTGGGGCCTAGACGCACGTTAGATGCTATCAGCACAGACAGTCGTTCCACCACGTCCAGGAACACTTCATTCTTTTGGCTCTGGGGGAGAAGGGGTGTCAGAGGCAGAGTGGACAGGTAGGGAAGTCAGGGCAGGTGATGCCTGGGCCCAGAGTAGGGAATACAGCAGAAATGGAGAGGTGGGAAGATATCCTGAAGGCTTAGAGCTGGACCCTGAACAAAGAAACAAGGCTCTGCCTGAGGCAGTGCACGGGTTGGGGGGGGGTGTGCTCCCTCACCTGATCAGAGCGGCTGGACAGGACGGGGCGCCCTGCTGCACTGCTGGGGGCCACCTTACTCTGCTGGGTCTCAGCCCCAAACTGGAGGAGAACAGCCTAAGCTCAGGTGAATGCTCCCCGCCAAGCCGCTGGCCTTCCTGCCCCAGCCCGTCCCCTGCACTGACCAGGCCCACGCTGCTGAGGTCAAACAGGCTGAAGGGCTTGCTGACCACGGCTTCAGTCTGGATGAAGTTCCGCAGCATATCCGTAGATGTGGTCTGGATGTAGCCATAGTCCTAGAGGCCAAGGAAGCACCCCCAGCTGCATCTTGGGGGTGGGGGGGAAGGAGGTGAGGGGAAAGGGGTAGAGGAACATCCAGGGCCTTACCAGCACCTCATCCAGGAGCTCATAAACCAGAGCCACGTTGCGGGAGATGGTGCCCTCGTTCAGGGAGCCACAGTAGTCGCCCAGGAGAGTGGCCAACCTGTGCAGGCAGGATAGATATGATGCCCTCCCCCCTTTCCACCTAGGGGCCCTGTACCAGCCCCCCTCACCGTGACAGCAGCTCCAGGAGGCTGAACGGAGAAGAAAGGTTCTCAGAAGTAGTGGCCACCAAGTAGAGGCTGCTGTGTCTGATGTGAATGAAGTGACGGTCCTCATGGTGCTGGGGCCAAGGTAGGGAGAAGTGAGGAGTGTCAGGGATAGGCGTTAGCTCAGGTCCCACTTATCCTGTGTGAGATGCCTAGGTACCTAAGAAACTAGCCAGCTTCCTAAAGGACCAGTGGAGCTGATGGTAGTCCCTGTGTTGAGTGGCTGCGGACTGGCAGTGGAAGGAGCTGTGTCTCATATTGTGACAGCTCAATAAAGGTTTCTAATTATTATTATTACCAAAGCACCGCTCAGCTTTAGGTTATGGTGGTGCAAGGGACTGAACCTGGGACACTGGAGCCACAGCCTTGAAAGTCTTTTTGCAGAGCCATTATGCTATATCTCCCTGCCCCCATTTCCTTTTCATTTCCTTTTTTCTTTTCCTTCTTTCTTTCCTTTTTTTTTTTTTTTTTTTGGTCTATTTAAGAAGCAGTCCACAACAACACTTACTGTCATCTGATAATATAAATCTAAACAAAAGAGATTGGGCAATGGCACACCAGTTTTAGCGCACATAGTATGAAGTAAAAGGACCAGCAAAATGACCCTGGTTCAAGCCTTCAGTTCCCCACCTACAGAGGGGAGGAGGGGGATGTCACTTTACAAGCAGTGAATCAGGTATGTAGATGTCTACCTTTCTCTCCTCTCTCCTCCCCTCCCCTCTTAATTTCTCTCTGTCCTAGCCAGTTAAAAATAAATAAGTCTGGGAGTCGGGCGGTAGCGCAGCAGGTTAAGCGCATGTGGCGCAAGGACCAGCATAAGAATCCCGGTTCGAGCCCCCGGCTCCCCATCTGCAGGGGAGTCACTTCACAGGCGGTGAAGCAGGTCTGCAGGTGTCTGTCTTTTTCTTCCCCTCTCTGTCTTCCCCTCCTCTCTCCATTTCTGTCTTATCCAACAACAACGACATCAATAAAAAACAATAATAACTACAACAACAATAAAAAGACAACAAGGGCAACAAAAGGGAAAAGAAATAAATAAAATAATTAAAAAAGAATTATAAAAATAAATAAATCAGTCTAACCAAAACAAGAGCCAGGTGGTAGCACACCTGGTTAAGTACACACTTTACTAGGCTCAGGCACAAAGACAGGGATCAAGCCCCCACTTCACACCTTTTGGGAGGGCTAGAGGAGAGCTTCATGATCAGTGAAGCAGGTCTGCAAGTATCTTTCTGTCTCTCTCCCACTCTATGTCCCTCCCCCCCCATTTATCTGTCTTATCAAATAAAACAGAAAAAAGAAGAAGTGGAAAATGGCTGCCAGGAGCAGTGGATTTGTAGTGTTAGCACTGAGCCACAAAGATAACTCTGGTGGTAAAAAAAAAAAAAAAAAGTAAACCAAAACAGTGTGAGAACTACATTCTCATGGTTGGGGATGTGGCACAGCTGGCAGAGCACTAGACTTGCATGCTTGAGGCTCATGGTTCAATCCCTGGCACCTGCACTGTACGTACCAGAGTGGTGCTCTGGTTTCTCTCCTTTTCTCTGAGTTTCATGTTAAACTGTCTCTCATATGTAATAAATAAATCTTTTTTAAAAATTACATCCCAGGAGTGGTAGCGGAGCGAGTTAAGCGCAAGTGGCGCAACACGCAAAGACTGGCATTAAGGATCCCG
This sequence comes from Erinaceus europaeus, assembly GCF_950295315.1. Classification (NCBI taxonomy): domain Eukaryota; kingdom Metazoa; phylum Chordata; class Mammalia; order Eulipotyphla; family Erinaceidae; genus Erinaceus; species Erinaceus europaeus. The sequence continues at coordinate 25,747,866 of NC_080176.1, read as the reverse complement.
ATTCGAGCCCCCCCCCCACATGCAGGGGAGTCGCTTCAAAGGCAGTGAAGCAGGTCTGCAAGTATCTCTCTCTCTCCCTCTGTCTTCCCCTCTCTCTATTTCTCTCTGTCCTATCCAACAACAACTGCATCAATAACTACAACAATAAAGCAACGGCAACAAAAATGAATGATTTTTTAAAAAAAAATTACATCCCTGGGGGTCGGTGGTAGTTCAGCAGGTTAAGCACACATGGTGCAAAGCATAAGGACCAGCACAAGGATCTCTGTTTGAGCCCCCGGATCCCTACCTGCAGGGGGGTCATTTCACAATCAGTGAAGCAGGTCTGCAGGTGTCTATCTTTTCCCCTCTGTCTTCCCTTCCTCTCTTGACTTCTATCCTATCCAACCATGACAGCAATAACAAGTGCAACAAAAGGGAAAAATAGCCTCCAGGAGCAGTGAGTTCCTAGTGTAGGCACCAAACCCCACCGATAACCCTGGAGGCAAAAAAAAAGAAAAAGATTATATCCCCACCTGTGATGGGGAGCTAATATTTTTGAAGGGTCAGGTAGTGGCTTACTTATTATCATATTCTCAGGCAGAGAGCCAGGACACGAGGCTTTCATGCAGGAAGCAGTGCTTATTATGCCTGCAAACCCAGTCAGACTCTGGGTCCCAAGCACAATGGCACTGGCCCTTTAATACAGTTATCAGCATTCCCATAGTAACTCAAGCAACAAGTTGAGCAGGTGACTTTATCTTCTGTGTATACAGAGTGCAACTTGTTTGGGTTATCATCACAATCTTGGGCAGAAGGAGCAGATTTTAAGGCCAACAACCAAGGCCACTTTGATGACAGCAGTAGAAAACCTTGTTTATACCGAGGGGGAAGACTGTCTTCAACTGCATTTTTCTTCTTCTTTTAAAAAAAAATATATTTTTTTAATTTAATTTTTTTCCTCTTGTTGCCCTTGTTTATCATCATTGTTGTCGTTGTTATTGGACAGGACAGAGAGAAATGGAGAGAGGACAGGAAGACAGGGGAGAGAAGAGAGAAAGATAGACACCTGTAGACCTGCCTCACCACCTGTGAAGCGACTCCCCTGCAGGTGGGGAGCCCGGGCCTTGAACTAGAATCCTTACGCTGGCCCTTGCGCTTCACACCATCTGCGCTACCCACTGCGCCACCGCCTGGCTCCCCAACTGCATTTTTCTTTAATTAAGAAATTGGGGGGGGGAGTTGACCCAGCAGGGGGTAGATAGCATAATGATTATGCAAAGACTCTCATTCCAGAGGCTCCAGAGTCCCAGGTTCATTCCCCCACACCACCATAAGACAGCTGAGCAGTACTCCAGTAAAATAAATTTAAAAAATAATAATAAATTAACCTAGGGAGTGGATGGGAAGATAGCATAATGGTTATGCAAAGAGTCTCATGCCTGAGGCACCCAGGTTCAATCACCATAAGCCAGAGTTGAGCCATGCACTGGTAAAAATAATAATAAAATAATAACCCTTGCTTTTCTCTTTAAAAGTCAACCCCTGCTTGCCTCAACCTGGTTGAGCATACACGCTGACAAGCACAAGCCCCCAATCCCCACCTGCAGGTGGGAGGCTCTGAACAGTGAGGCAGTGCTGCCAGGTGTCTCTCTCCCTTCGCTATGGATTCCACTGTCTATCCAACAAATAAATAAGTGATAAAATGAAAGGGTTCTACTTCCTCAGCCCCTTCTCACTTCATCTATTATTTCTAGCTGGAGACACTTTACAACAGAGTAACATTATCTCCTCTTAACATGACCCAGCCAGGTTGCTTTTGTGACTTGGTTAGAGAGCAAGTCTCTCTTGCATCATCTAATTAAGAGGAGAAAGCAGAGTCTCTTCAACAAATGGTGTTGGAAACAGTGAGTTGAAACATGCAGAAGAATGAAACTGAATCACTGTATTTCACCAAATACAAAAGTAAATTCCAAGTGGATTAAGGACTTGGATGTTAGACCACAAACTATCAGATACTTAGAGGAAAATATTGGCAGAACTCTTTTCCGCATAAATTTTAAAGACATTTTCAATGAAACGAATCCAATTACAAAGAAGACTAAGGCAAGTATAAACTTATGGGACTACATCAAATTAAAAAGCTTCTGCACAGCAAAAGAAACCACTACCCAAACCAAGAGACCCCTCACAGAATGGGAGAAGATCTTTACATGCCATATATCAGATAAGAGTTTAATAACCAACATATATAAAGAGCTTGCCAGACTCAACAACAAGACAACAAATAACCCCATCCAAAAATGGGGGGAGGACTTGGACAGAATATTCACCACACAAGAGATCCAAAAGGCCGAGAAACACATGAAAAAATGCTCCAAGTCTCTGATTGTCAGAGAAATGCAAATCAAGACAACAATGAGATATCACTTCACTCCTGTAAAAATGTCATACATCAGAAAAGGTAACAGCAGCAAATGCTGGAGAGGGTGTGGGGTCAAAGGAACCCTCCTGCACTGCTGGTGGGAATGTCAATTGGTCCAACCTCTGTGGAGAACAGTCTGGAGAACTCTCAGAAGGCTAGAAATGGACCTACCCTATGACCCTGCAATTCCCCTCCTGGGGATAGATCCTAAGGAACCCAACACATCCATCCAAAAAGATCTGTATACACATATGTTCTTGGCAGCGCAATTTGTAATAGCCAAAACCTGGAAGCAACCCAGGTGTCCAACAACAGATGAGTAGCTGAGCAAGTTGTGGTATACATACACAATGGAATACTACTCAGCTGTAAAAAATGGTGACTTCACTGTTTTCAGCCGATCTTGGATGGACCTTGAAAAAATCATGTTGAGTGAAATAAGTCAGAAACAGAAGGATGAATATGGGATGATCTCACTCTCAGGCAGAAGTTGAAAAACAAGAGCAGAAAAGAAAACACAAGTAGAACCTGAAATGGAATTGGCGTATTGCACCAAAGTAAAAGACTCTGGGGTGGGTGGGTGGGGAGAATACAGGTCCATGAAAGATGATAAATGACATAGTGGGGGTGTATTGTTAAATGGGAAACTGGGGAATGTTATGCATGTACAAACTATTGTATTTACTGTTGAATGTAAAACATTAATTCCCCAATAAAGAAATAAATTAAAATAAATAAATAAATAAATAAATAAAATAAAAAGAGGAGGCTCCTATCTTTGTTGAAGTCAATGCTTCGGCCCCCACGCGCAGGTTCATTTGCTCATAAAGTCACGTCTGTATTTAACCTGCAAGTCTCTAAAGGAGGCTCACAGCACTCTTTGGCCCAGGGCATGGGCCGCCTTAAGATCAAACCCAAACTTTCCTAGTGTTTGGGGGTCGACCTGCAAACCCCCGGGAAGAACAGCCCCGGGACGCGGGTTCTCCACCCTCCTTCCCCCCCCCCGGTTACCATGACAACTGGAGACTCGTCTCCCGGCAGGGCCATGAGCTTCCGGTAGAAGAGATCCGCCACATCGCGGCCGCCACTGTCCCCGCGGACTGGCCGGATGGCGGATAGCTAAGGAACCAGGGACATCTGGCGGACTCTGGGGTCCCACCCAATCCCCACCCAGCCCCGCGCAGGCCAAGGATACAGTCCTTGTAGATGAGCGGGTCCCCCTTGGAGGACAGAATGAAGAATTGGGAAATCATAGCCGTTCTGGAACGCAGATTATACGACGGACAAAATCCGACCTGCCGCGCCCTGCGGCCCCGGAACAAAAGGACAAGAGTACGCTGGCCCTTTAAGAACGCGGCGCCTTGATCGCGTCAGCTGAGACCGCGGGAAACCCGGCGCCCGCCTTCTCCGCACTCCCGCGCCGCGTCCCCGCCACTCAGATCAAGTATGCCCGCTGATTGGTCGGTGCGGTGAGTGGGCGTGATAAAGAAACTCCTCTCCGATTGGCTTGCGAGCCGCAACGCGGGTCACATGGGAGGCGACGTTTCGCGCCAATTTCGGTTGGTCCGCTGTAGTCAGCCGCGCGCCCCTTCATTCGCGCCGATTTCGGTTGGTCCGCCGTAGTCGTCCGCTCGCCCCTTCATTGCTGCCCGGGAGCGAGAACCCTGCTCCCGCCAACCGCTGCTGCGCGGCCCCCGGCTGCCATGGCACTCAAAGACTACGCGCTCGAGAAAGGTGATGGCCTGGGCGGGCGCGCGCTACGCAGGGAGCCTCCGGTGGGCACCTGTTGCTATGGTTGGGGGTCCCGGGGCGTTGAGATCCGAGCTGCCAGCAGCAGACGGGGCCAGTGCGGGCAGTGCTTGCGAGACCCCGAGGCCAGAGGGGCCTGAGGGGCCCTTTGCGGAGAAGAAAGGAAACTGCTAGTGGGCGGGACGCCGGTTGGGGGGCTCTCTGGATGGCAGGACTGCGCAGGAAAGGCTTGGGCTGTGGGGGACGCCGCCCGAGGACATCGGATCTGCAGGCCGCACTCCCACTCGGCGCTCCGGGCCCCAGCCGAGCCCGCGCCTCTGCGGCACAGAAGAACCGGGGGCGGGTTGGCCGCGCCACTGCGCGCCGGTATTGGCCGGCCACTTGCCCCGCCTCCCGAACGGAAGTGCGAACGCACAGCCGGAAGTGGCGCGGAGCTTCGAGCGGGAGTGGCGAGTGTAAACAGTGTCCTTCCGCGCGGGATTCCGACGGGCGTAGCCGGACGGGGGGGGGGAAGGAGGAGGGGGTGTGCCTGCTGACCGGGGGCTGCTCTGGGGTAGCGGCAGGCTGGCAGCGGACGCTCCGCTGAGGCTTCGGCTGAACTAACCCAGGGACAGTCAGGCTTCCGTGCAGGCGGAGGAATCTCATGCGGTGAGGCTTAAGCGCGGCCCATGTGCTTCTTTGTTTACTAAGAGCGGAAGCGGCGGCTGGAGAGGGGGTGGGGCGGCCTGCGGCCGGGCACGCGTGAGAGAGGCCGAGTCCCGCGAGGGTAGGTGGCCACTGGGACCATGGCCTGTGCTTCGTAATGAGACAGGCTGGCGTTCCCTGGGCCGGGATGTCCGGTGCAATTTTGCAACCTGGTCCCTTCGTTCTTCCCTTGGTTTTCGCCCTTTTGGTGAAAAGGGTCCCTGCACGGTTGACTACACCTGTTACAACTCCTGTTGTAAGTGAAAGTGGATTTCCAGCACCGGGTTTGCAGTGAATTATCTGAAAGGAAAGTGGAAACCTTGTGCTTTCTCGTTTCCTTTGTAGAGAAAGTGAAGAAGTTCCTACAGGAGTTTTATCAGGATGAGGAATCCGGCAAGAAGCGATTCAAGTATGGAGACCAGTTGGTAAGGGCAAGATTTGGTAGAGGGAATGGGAGTGTGGGGGGAACTTTTTAAAGAGGTCACTCAGTCGGTTCATGTAACAGGTACATCTGTGCCTAGGGTATTTAACCGGTCACCTGGTGGGTAAGCAGATCCGGAATTTAGCTCACCCTCCAGTAAGGCTTATATCTCTCCACACCTCTATTTCAGCCCTGGTGCAGTGGTACTCCCTGGACAGTAGGGTGGTGCTGTGGCTTCTCTCTGAAAATAAAGCTAGGTCGTCGTAGTCATGGCATTTCAGGCCTGGAAATTGAATCTTGCCCTTCCTTATTCTGTTATCTGCCTGTGGCCATCTGAGGGGGAGAGTGTGTATTTGGCTTAGAGTGATAGTTAAAGGGTGAGAACTGGCCAAGAAGCACCATCAACCTGGCTTTGAACTGCTGTCTCTTCCCTGCCCCAGATCCAGCTGGCCCATCGAGAACAAGTGGCCCTGTATGTGGACCTGGACGACGTGGCTGAAGATGACCCCGAGTTGGTGGATTCTATCTGTGAGAACGCCAAGCGCTACACCAGGCTCTTTGCTGATGCTGTGCATGAGCTGCTGCCTCAGTACAAGGATCGGGAGGTGAGAGGATGCAGGTTTCTGCCCAGAGGCTTCTCATACTGGTTTCCTTTAAGCCAGTGGTGTCTCACCTCATGTTCCTTTTGTTCTCTTTCCCTACTCAACCAGTGATGTCTCTTTCCCTACCCAACCAGTGATGTTTCTTACTACAGGTGGTGAATAAAGATGTTCTGGATGTTTACATTGAGCACCGGCTGATGATGGAGCAGAGGAGCCGGGACCCAGGGGCAGCCCGGAGTCCACAGAACCAGTACCCACCTGAGCTCATGCGCAGATTGTGAGTGCCCTGGGAGTAGGGGTGGGATCTATCACCCAGTTCCTTTCTAACAAAAGTTTGCTCCCTTCAGCGAGCTTTACTTTCAAGGCCCAAGCAGTACCAAGCCTCGTGTGATCCGGGAAGTACGGGCTGACTCTGTTGGTAAACTGGTGACCGTACGAGGAATTGTCACCCGAGTTTCTGAAGTTAAGCCCAGAATGGTGGTTGCCACTTATACATGTGATCAGTGTGGAGCAGAGACTTACCAGCCTGTATGTATTTGTCATGAGGAGGAACTGGGGTTCAAATCGTTGGCTCTCTAGAGGCCCACTCATTTCCTTTCCTTTCTTCTCTTCTTTCCTAGATTCAGTCTCCCACTTTCATGCCTCTCATCATGTGCCCAAGCCAGGAGTGCCAGACCAACCGTTCAGGAGGACGGCTATATCTGCAAACCCGAGGCTCCAAGTTCATCAAATTCCAGGAGCTGAAGATGCAGGAACATGTGAGTGTGGATCAGAGCCCAGAGACAACATCACTGGGAGTCCACTTTAGTCCTCACAATGGAGGAAAGAAACAGCAAACGGACTGAGGAGTCAGTCCAGGAGCAAGATTTAACTGGGTCTTGCTGAGTGGTTTGAAAGGAGTGTGGTGACAGGGATGACCTTGGGGAGGAAAAGTGAGGGTCTCACAGGTCTTGAATCTCCCTTTTTCTTGCCTTTCCTTTCCTGTAGAGTGACCAAGTGCCTGTGGGGAATATCCCTCGCAGCATCACAGTGCTGGTGGAAGGAGAGAACACCAGGATCGCCCATCCTGGGGACCACATCAGCGTCACTGGCATTTTCTTGCCAATTCTGCGCACTGGTTTCCGGCAGGTGGTGCAGGTATAAAGGGTTGAGATCCATCACACATGAATTTTACGTGTTTACTCATCTAAGTGGGGCAAGTTCCTGCAACTTTGCTTATTTGTTTCTTGGATCCTGCCCAAGGGTTTGCTCTCAGAAACTTACTTGGAAGCCCACCGCATTGTGAAGATGAGTAAGAGCGAGGAGGATGAATCAGAGACAGGAGAGCTGAGCAGGGAGGAGCTGCGACAGATTGCAGGTGAAGACTACTGGCTTCTGCCTAGGACTTTGTTTCTCTTAGAATACTTTTTTCAAGTTATTTATTTATTCCATTTTGTTGCCCTTGTTTTATTGTTGTACTTATTCTTGTTGTCGTCATTGTTGGATAAGAGAGAGAGAAAGGTAGACACCTGCAGACCTGCTTCACCACTTGTGAAGGACTCCCCTGCAGGTTGGGAGCCGGGGGCTTGAACCGGGATCTTTATGCATGTGTGCTTAACCAGCTGCACTACCACCCAACTCCCTATAGAATACCTTTTAACTGGGACTTCCACACAAAGAAAGACATCTTATTTTCAGAGCACTGTTTAGTTCTGGCTAGTTGTGTGCTAGTTGTTACTTGGAGCCTTAGATATGGGATTCTGTTTGCATAACCATTACACTATCTTCCCCCACCCACAGAGGAAGATTTCTATGAGAAGCTGGCAGCATCCATTGCCCCAGAGATCTACGGGCACGAGGATGTGAAGAAGGCGTTGTTGCTGCTGCTGGTGGGGGGTGTGGATCAGTCCCCTCGAGGCATGAAGATCCGAGGTGAGGGCATGTGTGGGGGTTGCTCTGAGGTGTTTAGGAGGAAGCAAAGGTCATAGGCAGTTTAACTTCAGATACAGGACCAAAGTGTTGGTATTTTGACACTGGAGGTGTTAGAAGAAAATGTTTTAGGGGCAGTAGGACAAGCCTTGAAACTTCTCTCCACTGCTGGGTAACTTGCTTTCCTCTCTTCCTGCAGGCAACATCAACATCTGCCTCATGGGAGACCCTGGTGTGGCCAAGTCCCAGCTCCTATCTTACATCGACCGCCTGGCCCCTCGAAGTGAGTAGTGGAGGGCAGGTGTTCTCACAGGATGTGTATTCCGATGTCCTTGCAGTCTGGGAGGCAGCACTCCCCTAACTTTGTGTCCTCCACCGTTCCCAGGTAAGTTCCTCAGTTCCTTTTTCCCCACCCTGCCTCTCAGGCCAGTACACGACAGGTCGTGGCTCTTCAGGTGTGGGTTTGACAGCTGCTGTACTCCGTGACTCCGTGAGTGGGGAGCTGACATTGGAGGGGGGCGCCCTTGTGCTGGCAGACCAGGGCGTGTGCTGCATTGATGAGTTTGACAAGATGGCTGAGGCCGACCGCACAGCCATCCACGAGGTCATGGAGCAGCAGACCATCTCCATTGCCAAGGCTGGCATCCTCACCACGCTCAACGCACGCTGCTCCATCCTGGCAGCTGCCAACCCTGCCTACGGGCGCTACAACCCCCGCCGGAGTCTGGAGCAGAACATACAGCTTCCTGCTGCACTGCTCTCACGATTTGATCTTCTCTGGCTCATCCAGGATCGGCCTGACCGTGACAATGATCTGCGGTGAATGGAGCTCAAGGCTTGGCTGCTGTGACTGGGAGGGAGGGAACCTGCCTCCCCACATCTGCACTTGGTGCTGTTTGTAGTTTCCAGGGAATGATGGGTTAAAATAGGTTCAGCTCTGAAGAGCTTTCTATGCTAGTCTGTCAGTCACCCTGGGGAGTGGGATTCAATGAGAAGCAATTAACAGCACTGAGGGCCAATCCTGGTCTTCATCCCAGGTTGGCCCAGCACATCACCTATGTACACCAGCACAACCGGCAACCCCCAACGCAGTTTGAACCTTTGGACATGAAGCTCATGAGGTAGGGGGATAGCTGGGAGGAGACTGCCTGTGCCTTTGGGGCCATTGGCTGTGCACTGCTCTTCCTGCCTTGCTGTCTGATAGGCAGCATTGACCTTGCTGTTTCTTTTGTTTCACCTGGGTCTGCTGGTCCTCCCAACCTTCCCTTGGCTTTTTCTCCTTTAATTGGGTCATACTTGCAGAGGTAGGAACTTCCCCATATCTGTGGACAAGCCATCTGATAGACAAGCTCTTTTCTAAAAAGTTGGGGGGGGGGATTAGGGCACACGACTGTAGAGTAATCAGTAGGTTCCTATGTCCATTGCCCCCTCCTGCAGACGCTACATTGCCATGTGCCGGGAGAAGCAGCCCACCGTGCCAGAGTCCCTAGCCGACTATATCACAGCCGCATATGTTGAGATGCGGCGAGAGGCTTGGGCCAACAAGGATGCCACCTACACTTCTGCCCGGACCCTGCTGGCCATCCTGCGTCTGTCCACAGCTCTGGTGAGTGCCCTGGCCTCTTGCTGGAGGGCAGTCTTATCAACTTGTGGGTCACTGATGGGCTAGTAGCGCCTTCCTCCTTTAGCCCTGTTGGGGCTAAAGTGCTGACAGTGCAGATAGTGGTCCTCTTCGTGCTACCGCACTGTGGGTACTTGCTGCTCCAGCAGGGCACAGCATCCGAGGATGGCCAAAGCACCCTGCTCCACAGGCCTCTGTAGTGGGTGCCTAGGGCTGGTTTCTTTCCTGAGCTAGAAACTTCACTACTGCCCACACATCCTGGACCTGAGTCCCAGGGGCTCCAAAGTGCTGTTCGTGCAGGTAGCGTGATTCCTGGCCTACTGCCGAGCTAGCACTTCCCGAGCCCTAGGGACACAACTTCTGCCAGTTGCCTTGGCTGCCCCCCCCCCAAAAAAAAAAAAAAAACCTCTTCAGTGGAGTCCAGAGGGTCTGGTCTCTCTCACAGGACAACTGAACTCCGGGACTGGCCAGCGTTGAGAGGCGGAGACTTGGGCAATTGCTGGACGCTGCCCGGGCATTGCACTTGTCTCGGTCTGACAGTGCCGGCCCCGCACTGCGGATGTTTAGGGGGCAGCAGTGGTGGGGCTCCCACTTCTGTGAGCTGGCACCACTCAGGCTGCCTGAACAGGTTGTGTCCTCCTTCACTCCCCACCCCATCTTCACTCCCTTCCCCTTAGGCACGGCTGCGAATGGTGGACATTGTGGAGAAGGAAGATGTGAACGAGGCCATTCGGCTGATGGAAATGTCCAAGGACTCACTCCTGGGTGACAAGGGGCAGACAGCTAGGTGAGTAGTGAACAGTCTGCTTTCTGAGACAGGCTGCCTGGTCTTGTGGCCTGAATCTGACTGATCATAGCACTCGTGCTTATTTCCATCAGGACGCAGAGACCCGCAGATGTGATATTTGCCACCATCCGGGAGCTGGTCACCGAGGGCAGGAGTGTTCGCTTTTCTGAGGCAGAGCAACGCTGCATCTCTCGTGGCTTCACACCAGCCCAGTTCCAGGCAGCACTGGATGAGTATGAAGAGCTAAATGTCTGGCAGGTCAACACCGCCCGCACACGCATCACTTTTGTTTGACTGATTTGAGCTGCTTAATACCAAGTCTTGTCTGCATACCATGTGTGCTGAACCCCTTTCCCCCCCCCAACTGCACTTGATCCCTTTTGCTAGTAAAGTGTTTGTAGATTATCATTACCTCATGAATCAATCATCTGCTAGACCCCATCTCTGCACCCCACCCCCTCCAGTCCTGTTTGCACTGCCCCTCTGGCTTGGGATTATCTACAGGCCTCCAGAAGCTGACTCTCCAGGCACCCCCAACTCCCCAACACTTGTCTAAAGCCTCAGAGAAGCTGGTGGACACCAGTTACTAGGTCTGCCATCTGGTGCCAGTATCCCACAGGTGTCCCTGAAGATAGCTTTTCCACCACCGGAAGTGCCTACAGAAGCACCTCACCGTCTTATGTGTGTGGAAGTCATTCATTGGCTGTTGGTGTTTATGGAGACTTGGCTTATTGTTACCAGACATAAAAGAGAACAGCACTTGGGTGGACACAGGCAGCTTCAGACCCAGCCACACACATGCATGCTTCAAGGGGTGTTGAGTTGCTTAAAGAATAGACTGGATTCAAATCATGGGGTTTTGAGTTTAATCCCCAGCAGCACATGTACCAGTGATGTCTGCTTCTTTCTACACCTGTGCCTCATTAATAAAATATTTAAGAACAAAAGTAAACATGGGGGCTCAAACCCTACCACCAAATATGTTCCTCTGAACTTCTATCATAAGGATGCAGGTTCAAACCTCATCTCCATCTGCAGGAAAAAGTTTCACAAGCACTGGAACAGTACTGCAACCTTTTATCAAGGAAGGGGTGTGTGTGTGTGTCCTAGCTACTCAGTATGATGGTTCTATAAAAGGTCTTCATGCCTGATTCTCCAAAATCTTAGGTTCAATCTCCAATACCATAAGCCAGAGCTGAGAAGTGCTCTGCTGAAAAAGGGAGGTGACACCCGAAACACAATATACCTTTGCAGACACCAAACTCCAGAGATTTAAGGGAGGTAGTAACTGCAAACCTAGGAAGGTGTCTGTATCATGAGCCCAGACCCCACAGTTTGGGAGAGCTGTGGTGCCTTCTCTGTCTAAAAATCATTAAAACCCAGACAATGATAAACTTCATGCTTCAGAGCAAGACTGAAACCAAGATCCTTCTTGCCTGTTACAGAGCCTGATGCCTAAATGAACACAGCCACTAGAAGGGGTGCTGAGGGGCTGCTCCCCTTTTATTAAGGATCAGTTTCTCTAATGGGGGAAGTAGCATCCCTCCTTTTGGGTATAGTTGTCCAACCCTGCACTTCATCCTTTCAAGTACCCGGGTTCTCAGAAGAAGAGCCCCCGCATTCGTCGGCCAATGCCTTGCCGATCATAGAGGACATTGAACTTGTTCACGAATTGGTTCATGGTGTTGCACGTTTTGGTGATGGTACCAAGGTAGGCCATGAGCCCAACATCATTGCATTGCTAGGAAGAAACAGAAAAGAACCAGTTCCCCAGGGCATCCAGGTCTATCTGCCCATGGAATAGCTCATCCTACGTCCTGCATAACAACCCCAACCTCCCAGCCTGGGTTTCCCACTCACATCATAAAAATCTGTTTTGAACTTGTCTGTGCTGAGCACTGGGAGGCAGTGACACAAGGCATAGGCTTCCCGCAGGATCTCGTGATTAAAGGGGACCTCTCCTGAAGGTGCAAAGGCTGCATTAGGGTGGCTGCTGCCACTTCCCAGGAAAGAGGTGAGAGGCACATGCAAGGGAAGGCCTACCCGCTTCAGAGGCCTTGACATACTCCAGGATGAGCTTGACCCGGCTGTGCAGCATCTTGATGGCACTGTGCTGCGCTATCAGGTGTTCAGCCACTGGGGGAGGGACAAGGACACACCTCAGCTGACATGGGATGTGGTCACACTTTGCAGCCCAAGGAAGCCCCTCTGGCCTCCATTACCTGTGGAGTTCTCTCCACTGCCTGTTGCTGTCATTCGGGCCACATGGTCTACACCAATGCGTTCTGCTTCCTCTGTGGCTAGAGTATAGGTCAGCTCAGCAAATAGCATTGTGGCCTGAAGGGCAAACGAAGAGATCAAAAGCAGGAAAGATGAAGAGAAGCAGGGATCTGAGGGATGAAAGGCTGGGCATTACCTCTCCGTTGATTATGTCAATGACAGACTCGAAAACACTGACTGGAAGCTGTGAAGAGATGGAGAACAAGAGCGTGATGGTTATGCAAACACTCATTCCCATGGCTCTGAGAGGCCCCAGGTTCAATCCCCAACACCACCATAAGCTAAAGCTGAGCAGTGCTTTGGTTTAAAAAAAAAAAAAGGTGGAGAACAGCTATTAAAACAGACACACCTGAGCCAGTACTAAGTATCCAAAGTTGGCCCTGCCACATCAGGCTTCCTCATGAGATCTTCCCAAAAGGCCCAGTAGGGATTAGCTCCCTATTTCACACAGAAGGAAAACGAAGTCTAGAGGTTTAATGATGGTCTGGCCCAAAGTCACACAGTGGTGGACAGATCTGACTCAATGGAGACGTCACAGTAAAAGTCAAAGATTGATCCTCCAAAGTGGGGGGGGGGGGCTAGAGACACAGCATAATGGTTCTGCAAAAAGACTCATGCCTGAGGCTCTGAGGTCCGAGGTTCAGTCCCCAGCACCACCATTCGCCAGAGCTGAACAGTGCTCTGGTCTTTCTATATCTCTCATCCATATAAAATTAATATAAAAATGGTTTTAATTTTTTTTTAATTTGGGTGGGGGAGACAGCATAATGGTTATGCAAACAGACTTTCGTGCCTGAGGCTCCAAAGTCCCAGGTTCAATCCTCGCACCACCATAAGCCAGAGCTGAGCAGTGCTCCGGTGTTTCTTTCTCTCTCCCTCTGCATCTCTCACAAAAAATTTTTAATTTAAAAAGTGGGCATAGGGTCAGTGTTACTCACATCTGTATGCTTGGTCATAGGGTTCAACTTAAGAAAGAGGGGGCTCTCGATGATCTCACACACCTGGAAGAGGGGAACAGTGGACACAGGCTTCAGTGCCCAGCTTTCTTCTTCCCCCAGCCTCCAGTCTGCCCCAGCATGCACATGTGAGCAGTTGTACCTGCTTGTGGACGTGGATATCTGAGGGGTCAGGTGGCCCACCTGTGGTATACCAACCCAGAAACTCCAGCTCCTTGAACACCTGTTTAACTGGAGAGGGAGGGGCCAAAGCTCAGGGCAAGTTCTTTTCTGTTATTTGCACCTGCATCTCTCTTCCCCTCTCAAGATTCTGACTCAATTTGGAATAATCCCTTTAGTCGTGCTTTCTATGGTCCTTCATCCTAGACGGAAGATGAGCGTGTTCTTTTGCTGAGCTTTCAAGTACCCTTCGCTTTTTCCTCCATTTACATGCTATTCTCTTTCTTTACAGCCCTCTCAATCTTCCTAGGACTCCACCCCCCTCCCCCAACTTCTATCCCCCTCTCACACTGCTCCTCCTTAGTGTAATAGTATTCCTTGTCAATGATAATCTTCTCGTCCACGGTGTGAGACAGCAGCTCGAAGGAGTTCATCACCTCGATGTTCCGGCCCTCCTGCTTTCCGATCAGAGCCCCAATCACTGGGGGAGAGAGAACACAGCAAAGTGTCAGGAGAAAGAATCGGAAACTTTGCCCCAGTCATCCTCACAGCCTGCAGGCCAGCAGGTCTGAGAGTGTGAGCCCAGCCGAGTGGCTTCAGTCAAGGAAGGAGGAGATGCCACTCACCCGGGAGGCCGCACTCACCCTGCATGGGCCGCCCCTCCTGCGAGCGCATGCGAATCCAATGGTCTGAGATGTTGAGTATAACCAGGGGATGAAGAGCGACGGAGACGCTCCCCGTCACTCCAGAGGCCATCACGCTGGGAACCACTGAAGGCGAAGGAAAAAGTGAGAAGAGTGAGGGTCCTGGACTGGGGTGCGGAGGACGCAGCGCTCGGGCCAGACCTCCCTCCCTCCTGCAAGTTACCCCAGAGCGCGCCGTGGCTGTGCGACCCTCCGGCCTCCCCTCGGGGATCCAGGTCGCCATGAAGGTGCCCCCGAAGGGCGTCTCCAGCATGCGCGCTCGCGGAGCTCGTTACCTGCTGCATCCACCTCCATCCCGCTGCTCCCTCCGGTCCCGTTGGCCGCCGCCGCCATTTTCCCCGCGCCTCCCGCCGAGGCCCCGCCCCCTGCAGGCTTCCGTAACCGGCAGCGCCTGCGCACTGGGGCGGCGCGCAGAGCGGATGCGGTCCGTGCCGCCAGCTTCCCCACTGAGCTGGGATGAGTCTCCAACCCGGACTCCTCCCTCAATTTGTCTTCGACTGGCTGAGATGCCTGGCACCAAAGGATGGTGCAGTAAGAATGAAAAGCCCCAGGCCGGGGAGACAACATAGTGGTTATGCAAATAGAATCTTACTTCTGTGGTCCAGGAGGTGACGCAGTGGTAAAGCTTTGGACTCTCAAGCCTGAGGTCCCGAGTTCGATCCCTGGCAATACATGTGTCAGAGTGATGGCTGGTTCTTTTTCTCTTCTCCTATCTTTCTCATAGATAAATAAAATATTAAAAAAAAAAATCTTATTCCTGAAGTTCCCAGGTCTCCGGTTCAATCCCCTGCACCACCATAAGCCAAAATTGAGCAATGCACAAGTTTAAGAAAAAAAAGAATGAAATGCCCTTTGGTCCGGGGGTTGGGGGGGGGGGCATGGCGCAGTAGATAAGGCATTAGACTTAATTTTTTTTAATTTTATTTATTTTATTTTTGAGAGAGATGCAGAGAGACACACAGAGAAACACCAGAGCACTGGTCAGCTCTGGTTTATGGTGATGCAGTGGACTGAATCTGGGATTTAGGAGCCTCAGCCTTGAGAGTCTTTTTGCATACCATTATGCTGTCTCCCCCGACCTAGGCATTAGACTTTGAAGCATGAGGTCCTGAGTTCAGTCCCTGGCAGCACATGTACCAGTTATGTCTGGTTCTTTCTCTCTCTCCTTCTATCCCTCTCACTAATAAATAAAACATTTTTCCCCCCACTCCCCAACTGCAGGGGGTAAAGCTTCACAAGTAGTGAAGCAGGTCTGCTGTGTCTCTCTGTCTCTCTCTCCCTCTCTATCTCCCCCTCTCAGTCCCTTTCTGTCTTTGTTGATGTTTAATTAATTAATTAATTAATTTACTTATTTATTTTCCCTTTTGTTGCTCTTGTTTTTTTTTAATTGTTGTTATAGTTATTATTGTCATAGTTAGTGCTGTTGTTGTTGTTGGATAGGACAGAGAGAAATGGAGAGAGGAGGGGAAGACAGAGAGGGGGAGAGAAACACAGACACCTGCACACCTGCTTCACCGCTTGAACTGGAATCCTTCTCCTGGGTCTTTGTACTTCTTGCCACGTGTGGTTAACCCGCTGCGCTACTGCCTGATTCCCAGTCTCTTTCTTTCTTTTTTTTTTTTAATAATTTATTTCTTAAAACATTTTTTTAAATGAATGAAATGCCCCGCTGTCTTATTGCCCCCATCCCCTCCACTCAAATCCAAACCCTCGCTTTCTCCTTCATGTTTTTTTTTAATATTTAATGCATTTATTTTAATGAGAAAGACTAGAGCCCTGCTCAGTTTTGGCTGATGGTGGTGCTGGGAAATGAACCTGGGACCTTGGAGCCTCAGGCATGAAAGTCTTTTGCAGAGCCACTATAGGTCTCCTCTGCCCCACCCTAGGGATATATAAGTAAATGACTTTGGGGTCTCCTCATTCCTCCTCCCACAAAACAGCCAGCACGTTCTGACCCTTTGGCTCAAGTCTCACCCCTTCAAACATAACCTGTATGTCGCCCTCCCACTGCCCCCCCCACTTGGGCTAGCTCTGAGGTATTCGTTGTTATTTTTTTTAGTTATCTTTATTTATTAGGTAGAGACAGCCAGAAATTTAGAGGGTAGGGAGAGAGAGGGAAAGAAGGATACCTGCAGCACTGCTTCACCACTTGCAAAGCTTTCCTTCTGTAGGTGGGAACTAGGGGCTCGAATCCAGGTCCTGGCACATTGTATAATGTCTTACTCAACACATTATACAATGAGTAACCAGGTGTGCCACCACCTGCCCACGTTTTTCTTTGGTTTCCTTGACCAGAGCACTGCTAAGCTTATAAACTTACAGTGATGCTAGAAACTGAACCTGAGACCTCAGAACTGCAAGCATTAGAGAGGGCAGGCAGTTTTACAAATTTTGCCAGAACCATTACATCCTGCACCACAGTGTTTTGCCAATGAAAAATAAATTATCATAAACCATGGCTTAATACACCTCACACAAGGGCCAGTCGGTGGCCCACCTGGTTAAGTGCACACATTACAGTGCGTAAGGACCCAGGTTCAAGTCCTTGGTCCCCACATGCAGGGGGAAAGTTTCACAAGTGGTAAAGCAGGGCTGCAGGTGTCTCTCTCTTTCCCTCTCTATATATCCCCATCCACTCTCAATTTCTCTGTCTTTACCCAATAATAAATAAAAAGATTTGGGAGGGGGGAAAAGGCAGCATAATGGTTATTCAAAGAGACTCATGCCTGAAATTCCAAAGTCCCAGGTTCAATTCCCCACACCACCATAAGCCAAAACTGAGCAGTGCTCTGGTAAATAAACAAATAATATAAAATAAATAAATAAAAACACTGCACATGTACCAAGGATTAAGAACTGGAGATCGTTGGGGTTTGTATTCATTCTGCCACAGAACGTGAGGGTTACTGTAGTCACTACGATCACTGGGGAGGTGGTGGGGGGAACAGTGGCCTCTTTTTTTTTTTTTTTTAACCAGAGCACTGATCAGCTGTGGCTTATGGTGGTGCAGGGGACTGAACCTGGGACTTTGGAACCTCAGGCATGAAAGTCTCTGCAAACCATTAAGTTATCTACCCCTTCCCACCTGCAAGGGAAAACCTTCACGAGCGGTGAAGCAGGGCTGCAGGTGTCTCTCTGTCTCTTCCTCTCTATCCCAAACTTCCCTCTCATTTCTGGCTGTCTCTGTACAATAAATAAAGGTAATTAAGAAAAGCAAAACCAATTCTAAAAGAAAGAAAGCAAACCAATTCCAAGGAGCCGGGTGATGGCGCACCTGATTAAGTGTGCATGTTAGCGTGCACTAGGACCCAGGTTCAAGCCCCCAGCCCCCACCTGCGGGGTGGGGGTGGGGGAGCTTCAGGAGTGGTGAAGCAGGGACTGCAGGTGTGTCTCTGTCTCCTTATTTCCCTCTATCAAAGTAAGAAAAAAAAAAAAATTCCAAAGAGTTGGTGTGCCCTGGAGCACCACACTATGGCCACCTCCGGGTGATAAGTGGGCAGTGGTACCTGCTGCAGCCTGACCTCTCTGGCTGTCACCATGCCTGGATGAGGCCGTCATGTGGGAGAATGTGGTTAGAAACTGCAGGTGAGGGAGTCGGGCTGTAGCACAGCGGGTTAAGCGCACGTGGCGCAAAGCACAAGGACCGGCATAAGGATCCCGGTTCGAACCCCGGCTCCCCACCTGTAGGGGAGTCGCTTCACAGGTGGTGAAGCAGGTCTGCAGGTGTCTATCTTTCTCTCCTCCTCTCTGTCTTCCCCTCCTCTCTCCATTTCTCTCTGTCCTATCCAACAACAACAATAATAACTACAACAATAAAACAACAAGGGCAACAAAAGGGAATAAATAAATAAAAAAAATATATATATATATTTAAAAAAAGAAACTGCAGGTGAGATAACTGTCAGGCAGGAGAGTGAGGGCCGTCTGGCCCAGCCCCGAGAAAGGCACAGCACATGTTACAGTGCGCAAGGACCCAGGTTCAGGCCCCCAATCCCCACCTGCAGGGGGAAAGCTTCACAAGTGGTGAAGTAGGGCTGCAAGTGTCTTATCTCTCTCCTTTCTATCACCCCCTTCCCTCTCAATTTCTGACTGTCTCTATCCAACAATAAAAGATTAAAAAAAAAAAAAGTTATCTACCCCGCCCCTCCCTCTGTCTTTATGATCTAGAAACCATGTTAGTTGGACACAAGAACCCTGGTGTGATCTAGGAGTGTGATCTAGTAGGTGGTGCAGTGGGTAAAGCATTGGACTCCCAAGCATGAGTTCTTGAGTTTGATCCCCTGGCAGCACAGAGTGATATCTGGTTCTTTCCCTCTCCTATCTTTCTAATAAATAAATACAAAGTCTTGGGCTAGGTGGTGGCACACCTGGTTGAGCGCACATGTTACAATGCACAAGGACCCAGGTTCAAGCCCCCAGTCCCCACCTGCAGGGGGAAAGCTTTACAAGTGGTGAAGCAGAGCTGCAGGTGTGTCTCTGTCTCTCACGCTCTCTATCCCTCCCTTCCCTCTCAGTTTCTGACTGTCTCTATCCAATAAATAAATAAAGATAATAATTTTTTTCATATATAGAATTCTCTTTTTGTTTTCACATTTAAATATAAAAATACTACTCTGCTTTGTGTTATAAAAGGGAGGACCAGGCCCTTAGGAATTCCTTTTTTTCAAAGGTGGGTCTGCTGTTTGCTTTTCTCTGAGCTGGGCTTGTCCCTTCTCTAGGCAGAAAGTTAAAAAAAAATTAAATAAATAAATACAAAATCTTTTTTTAAAAAAAAATCTGGACGGAGGGTAGATAGCATAATGGTGATGCAAACAGACTCTCATGCCTGAGACTCCAAAGTCCCAGGTCTAATCCCCCGCACCACCATAAGCCAGAGCTGAATAGTGCTCTGGTTAAAAAATAAAAATAAATTTAAAAAACTTTAAAAATCTGGTGGCTGGAGCAGTGTTGAACTGGAGTTCCATAGGTTCTCTTCTGGACGAACTACACCAGATGGTCTACCAACCAGGCTGGCCTGGAGTAGCCCTGTGGTCAAAGGATATATCAAAAACTCAAAAATAATTTGAGAGGGGGTAGATAGCATAATGGTTATGCAAAGAGGTTCTAAAGTCCCAGGTTCAATCTCCTGCAACACCGTAAGCTAGAGTTGTTCAGTGCTTTGGTAAAAAAAAAAAACAGTAAGTCGGGAGTCAGGCAGTAGCATAGCAGGTTAAGCGCACGTGGTGCAAAGCGCAAGGAACAGCATAAGGATTCCGGTTCAAGCCCCCGGCTCCCCACCTGCAGAGAGTCACTTCACAGGTGGTGAAGCAGGTCTGCAGGTGTCTATCTTTCTCTTGCCCTCTCTGTCTTCCCTTCCTCTCTCCATTTCTCTCTGTCCTATCCAACAACAATGGCATTAATAACAACAATAACAATAACAAGAGCAACAAAAATGGGGGGGAAATAGCCTCCAAGAGCAGTGGATTCGCAGTGCTGGCACCAAGTCCTAGCAATAACCATGGAGGCAAAAAATAAACAAACAAATACAAATAAATAAATAATAAGTTGAGAGAGGATGGGTGGTGGCATACCCAGTAGACAGCAGTCTGCACATGTCACCACGCGCAAAGACCCTATCAAGTACCCAGTCCCCACCTGCAATGGGGAAGTTTCACAAATAGTAAAGCAGTGCTACAAGTCTCCATCTCTCTCCTCTCTTCCTGTGTACCTCCCTCCCTACTTCTCTTTCTCTCTCTTATTTTATTTTATTTACCAGAGCACTGCTCAGCTCTGGTTTACGGTGGTGCAGGGGATTGAACCTGGGACTTTGGAGCCTCAGGCATGAGAGTCTCTTTGCATAACTGTTATGCTATCTACCCCTGCCCCTCTTTCTCTTTTTTAACATTTTAATTGATTTACTGGGTAGAGACAGAAGCTGAGGTGGAAAGAGGGTGAAAAAAAGTGAAATACCTGCAGCATTGTGTCACCACTTGTGAAGCTTCCCCCCTATAGGTTGTCAGGGGTTTGAACCAGTTCCTTGAGCATGGTAACATGTTCTCTCAACCAGGTGCACCACCACCTGCCCCCTTATTTCTTTTTTCTCTTTCTTTTATTTATAAGTTATTTACTGATGAGAAAGAAAGGTGGAGAGAGAAAAGAATCAGACATTACTCTGGTACATGTACTGCCGGGGATTAAACTCAAAGCCTCGTGCTTGAGAGTCCAATGTTTTATCCACTTTGCCACCTCCCAGGCCACCCTTGTTTCTCTCTGTCTCTATAAACAAAGAAAGGAAGTAGGGGGAGGGGGCCGGGTAGTGGTGCACCTGGTTGAGCGCACATATACAGTGCGCAAGGACCAAGGTTCAAGCCCCCAGACCCCACCTGCAGGGGGAAAGCTTCACAAGTGGTGAAGCAGGTCTGCAGGTGTCTCTCTCTCCTTCTCTATCTCCCCTACCCTCTCAATTTCTGGCTGTCTCTATCCAATAAATAAAGATAATTAAAAAAAAAAAAAAGAAAGAAAAAAAGAGAGTAGGGGGAGGAGGCTGCTGGGTGGAGTACTGGCACACATGCAGGCACTAAGCCCCAGTGATAACCCTGGTTGGAAATAAATAAATAAAGACAGCTCTCTACCTCTTTCATTCTGCTCATTACCCAAGACTGAAGAGGAAGAGATCTAAGGTTAGTCACCAAGAAGCAGTTGCATTGCGAGCCACCTTAAGTGTCAAATCCTTTTTTTCTTTTCTTTCTTCCAGGGTTATTGCTGGGCCTCAGTGCCTGCACTACGAATCCACTGCTCCTGGAGGCCACTTTTCCATTTTGTTGCCCTTGTTGCAGTCATTATTATTGTTGTTATTGCTGTTTTTGTTGCTGGAAGGACAGAGAGAAATCAAGAGAGGAGGGGAAGACCGAGGGGGAGAGAAAGACAGACACCTGCAGACCAGATTCACCGCTTGTGAAACGATCCTCCTGCAGGTGTGTGTGTGGGGGGTTTGAACCAGGATCATTACTCTGGTCCTTGCGCTTTGCACTAGGTGCACTTAACCCACTATGGTACTGCTCAGCCCCCTCAAATCCTTATTGGTCCACACATCTTGTTATGGCAGGAAGGAAGGAAGGAAGGAAGCAAGCTAAGAAATGTGGAATCAGTAGTTCAGGAGGTAGCACAGTGGCTAAAGCATTAGACTCTAATGCTTGAGGTCCTGAGTTCAATCCCTGGCAGCACATGTACTAGAGTGATGCCTGACTCTTTTTCTCTCTGTCCCTGTCTTTCTCATAAATAAATAAATAAAACCTTAAAAAAACAATAATTAAAAAATATAAGAAATGTGGAATCTTGGGGGCCAGGTGGTAGCGCAGAGAGTTAAGCGCACTTGGCGCAAAGCGCAAGGTCCGGTGTAAGGATCCCGGTTCAAGCCTCCGGATCCCCACTTGCAATGGGGGGGTTCGCTTCACATGCAGTGAAGCAGGTCTGCAGGTGTCTGTCTTTCTCTCCCCCTCTCTCGATTTCTCTCTGTCCTATCCAATAACAACAACAGCAATAACAACAAGATGAGCAATAAAAAGGGAAAAAAACAGCCGCCTCCAGGAGCAGTGGATTCATAGTGCAGGCACCAAGTCCCAGAAGTAACCCCGGAGGCAAAAAGGGAAATGTGGAATCTTATGCGCATCATCAGAGAGTGTGGACTGAGTGCAGTGAAAACAGAAATTAAAGTATGAGGTCCCGGTGCAGCGTTTCCATACCTGATACCCACCCCCCCACACACAAAAAGTGAGTTGGGGTAAAATGGAAGGCAGTGCTAGAAGGTGAAAAGAAAACCTTCCTCCCTAGGAATAACCCAGAATTTCATCTTGCATAAACTGTTAAGGATTTGACACTAGCTGTTCCCCATGGGAGGATGGGAAGATGAGAGGACCCTGAAGTCTTGCTTTCATCTTTTCCTGCATTTTGTCATCTGTCCAAGTCCTGTCCTCATGTAAGCTTCCAGATGGTTAGGTAAGGTATGCTCTCTCCAGATTTTAGGGGTCTCAGTGTTGCATCTGTACATGAAACACACAGGCTGGTTTTGCTCATGTTTAAAGAAGACTGCATTTTGGAGCTCCAGACTTGCTGTGCATATGAGGTCGCGAGTTCCAGCCCCGGCACTGCATATTCTAGAATGTTATTCTGCTTCTCTCTCTTCGGACCTGGTGACCCCGAGGAGGAGCACAACCAGACGCCTGTGCCCGCCACTCCTGAGTGGACACCATGCACCTACCGCCAGGCGCCCAGTGCCTAGACACCACCGAGAAGAGCCCTTCCACTTTCCTAGAGAGAACGAGTGGGCGTGGGCGGCCCCGGAGACCCTGCGCAGGGTGAGCAGGCCCGACCCGGAAGCGAAACGGACGGCACTTCCGTTCTTTGTTCTGTCCCCCGGTGTGTAGGTCTGTGACAGGGTCCGGCGGCACCTGGTCGGTGTCCGGCCCCCCCAAATCTCCCGTCCCTGTCCCCAGGGTGAGTTCGGCCGCCCGCGGGGCTCGCCAGGGGACGGGTGGTGTCCGTGCGCGGGGTCCCCGGGGGCGAGCTTCCTCCCCCGCAGCGACCCCAGTCTCCGCTGTCCCGGGGTCACCCCGGCTCCGAGGGGGGCCCTGCGGGAGGAGAGGATGGAACGTCCAGCACGGCCACCCCTAAACTCTTGCGGCTGCAGAGGTGTCCGTCTCCTTCCAACTGCTGTTGACGGATGCTGAGCGGGGCGCTTCGGCGAGACGCCCCGGGGACCTGGGTGGTCAGAGGCGGAGGGGCTGTCAGAGCCGGGCCGGGGTGGGGGGACTCAGCCCTAAACCCCCGGCACCCAGTAAATAAAGTCTCCAACAGGGAACGACACCACTGTCCGGCTCCCGTTTTCCGCTGTCTTTGATTCTCCCTGGGAGCGAGGTGGAGCACAGACCCCGGGTGTCAACACACAGGCACAAGCCGCACAGCAAACCTCAAGTCTGTAAATAGCTGCGAGGGTGATCCCCAAGAAGAGAAACTGGTGGAGTGGGGCCATCGCTGGCTTCCAAGTTGTTGCGGCAGGACAGAAAGGATCCTGTCATTTAAGCGCTGGGCTGGGCAGTGACAGTCAACTTTTGCAGAACTGAGTTTCCACTGGAGGGTGGTGTGCAGCTAGCAAGTTAGTTAACAGGTGGTTAGGCGTTACCCCCCCCCCCACCGTCTCTCTCTCTCTCTCCTTTCTTTTGCTTCCAGGGTTATTGCTGTGGCTGCACCACGAATCCACTGCTCCTGGAGGCCATTTTTCCCCTTTTGCTGCCCTTGTTTTATCTTTGTGGTTATTGTTGTTACTGATGTCGTTGTTGTTCGATAGGACAGAGAAATGGAGAGAGGAGGGGAAGATGGGGGAGAGAAAGACCTGCAGACCTGCTTCACCACTTTTGAGGCGACTCCCTGCAGGTGGGGAGCGGGGGTCTCGAACTGGGATCCTTACCCTGGTCCTCGTGCTTTGCGCCACCTGCGCTTAACCCGCTGCGCTACCGCCCAACCCCCCCTTCTTCCTCTCCCTCTCTCAATGCATTTATTTTAATGAGATAGATACAGAGAGATAAGAAACCAGAGCCCTGCTCATCTCTGGCTTAGGTGGTGCTGGTGATTGAAGCTGGGACCTTGGATCCTTAGACATGAGAGACTTGCAAAATCATTATGCTGTCCCCCCATGCCCAACCAGGCGACTGTAACCTTGGGTGAGGGGATGACCTAGAGAACCTTCAGTTCCCTCCCTGTCAGCTCACTCCAGGAGTGCCACAAAGGCCAATCGTGGTTTTAGGCCATATTTGGTGTCTGTTAGCTTATGTTTGCTCTTTTTTTGAAATTTTTTTTTATATTTATTTATTCCCTTTTGTTGCCCCCCCTTTTTTTTATTGTTGTAGTTGTTACTGATGTCATTGTTGTTGGATAGGACAGAGAGACATGGAGAGAGGAGGGGAAGACAAAGATAAGACACCTGCAGACCTGCTTCACCGCCTGTGAAGTGACTCCCCTGCAGGTGGGGAGCCTGGGGCTTGAACCAGGATCCTTACGCTAGTCCTGGTACTTTGCTCATGTGCACTTAACCCGTTGTGCTACTGCCCGACTCCCTTTTTTTTTTTTTTTTTTTTTTTACCAGAGCACTACTTAGCTCTGGTTTATGGTGGTGCAGGGTATTGAACCAGGGACTTAAAAGCCTCAGGCATGAGAGCCTCTTTGCATAATCATTATGATGTCTAGCTCCACCCATACTGTCTCTTTAAGGCATTTTTAAACTCATTTAAGAGAGAAATCCAGAAAGCATCACTTCAGCACATGCAATGCCTAAGATCAAACTCAAGACCTCATGTTTTTGAGCTCAACACTTAATACACTGCACCACCTCCCAGCCCACTCTCTTATCTCTAAATTCTGAGACTGGAATTTTACATGGATATTTTATTCATTTAATATTTTTTTTATTGGGCTGGCAAGATAGCTCACCTGGAAGGCTGTCTGCTATACATGTGACCCCATTGCACTGGTGAAGCTGTGTTGGTGCTTTTCATCTTTTTTTTTCCCCTATAAGAAAAAGGTTGGCCTAGACTGGTGAAGCTCCAGTGACATCCTCCACCCAGAAAAAAAGAAACACACATATATAGAGAGAGATAGGAGTGAGAAGAAGGAGAAGGTCAGAGCACTCCTCAGTGCTAGCATAAGGTGGTACTAAGGATTGAACCTGTGGCCTCTGGGACTCTGGACATGCAAGTTAGTGCTGTAACAGGTTAAGCAGTCTCTCTGGTACTACATGAATGTTTTAAATTCCCTTTTCTTTTTTTCCCTTAATCATATAGCACTGGCATCAGCTGAAGCCAAAATTCCCAGGATTCTGAATAGAGGCTGCCTAATTGCCCACAGTTGCTCCTTTGACCTCCCGAGGACTAATTCCAAAGAAGGAAGAAAGAAACCTAGCAGGTACAGCCTCCATACTGCCCTTACCACCAAGGAGCAGCACTGCGGTTGGCAGCCCTGCTTGAACTTCTGTAAAAATTGCCCTTTTTCTCTTTTGTTAATTAAAAAAAATTTTTTATTATTTTAATTGGATAGAGACAGAAATTGAGAAGGGGAAGATAGATATATAGAGACCTGCAGCCCTGCTTCACCACTTATCCCTTTAAGTGGAACCAGGGGCCATAACCTAGGCCCTTGTGCATTGTAACTTGTGGACTCAACCAGATGTGCACCCACCTGGTTCCTATATTTTGCTTATTATTTATCAGATAGAGACAAACTGAAAGGGAAGGGGAAGATAGAGAGGGAGAGAGACCTGCAGCACTGCTTTAGCAATCAAGAAACTTCTCCCCTGCAGGTAGGGACTTAGGGCTTGAACCCAAGTCCTTGCACATAGTAACATGTGCACTCAACAGGGTACACCACTGCCTACACTGAAATTTTTATTAATTATTTATTATTCCCACCAGGGTTATTGCTAGGGCTTGGTGCCAGCACTATTCTGGCAGCCATTTCCACCCCTTTTTTTTTCTAATTTTTAAAAATATTTATTTTCCCTTTTGTTGTCCTTGTTGCTTTTTATTGTTGTTGTTATTGATGTCGTCATTGTTAGGACAGAGAGAAATGGAAAGAGGAGGGAAAACAGAGGGAGAAAGATAGACACCTGCAGACCTGCTTCACTGCTTGTGAAGCGACTCCCCTGCTGGTGGGAGGGGGGCTCGAACCCGGATCCTTACACCAGTCCTTGCACTTTGTGCCACGTGTACTTAACCCACTGTGCTACTGCCCAACTCCCTTTTTCCTAATTTTTAAAAATATTTTATTTATTTATTCCCTTTTGTTGCCCTTGTTGTTTTATTGTTGTTGTTATTATTGTCGTCGTTGTTGGATAGGACAGAGAGAAACGGAGAGAGGAGGGGAAGACAGAGAGGGGGAGAGAAAGAGAGACACCTGCAGACCTGCTTCACCGCCTATGAAGCAACTCCTCTGCAGGTGGGGAGCCGGGGTTCGAACCTGGATCCTTATGCAGGTCCTTGTGCTTTGCACCACCTGCGCTTAACCCGCTGCGCTACAGCCCGACTCCCCTTTCCTAATTTTTATTAGGATAAAGAGAAGTTGAGAGAGAATGGTGAGATAGATGGAGAGGGGGGCTGGGTAGTGGTGTCCTATCCAACAATGACGACAGCAATAACAACAACGATAAGCAACAAGGGCAACAAAAGGGGAAAAAAAAAAAGAAACTTCTTTAATTCTTGTGGCCCTCAGATAGTCTCACTCCAGGAAGTAGGTGATCTATAGCCTGCCTCTTTTTTTTTTTAATAGCTGTTTATTTATTCCCTTTTATTCTACTTATTGTTGTTGTTACTGCTGTAGTTGTTGGAGTAGACAGAGAGTTATGCAGAGAGGAGGGAAGACAAAGGGGGGAGAGAAAGACACCTGCAGACCTGCTTCGCCGCCTGTGAAACGACTCCCCTGCAAGTGGGGAGCCAGGAGGCTTGAACAGGGATCCTTACACTGGTCCTTGCGCTTTGCTCATGTGCGCTTAACCTGCTGCTCGGTATACTGCCCAACTCCCCAGACTGCCTCTTAAGGGCAGACCTCTTTGTGACCATGGTCCTTGTGTCTAGCCTAGGGATGTAGTCACCTGTATCATCAAGGTTGTGTCTTTACATTCTGACATTCCATGAGAACAAATTACCCAGTACCCATTTCTCAGAATGTGTCCTCTTCTCCCCTTCATGAAGCATTGTGTGACTATACATTCACCAGCATCTAAATGACTTATTCCAGGGGTCAGGTGGTGGCATGCCTGATTAGGTTCAAGCCCCTGGTCCCCCCCTACAGGGGTAAAGCTTCAGGTATGGTGAAGCAGGGCTGCAGGTATCTCTGTGTCTTTCCCCCTCCCTACCCAATTTCTCCCTGTCTCTATCCATTAATAAATAAATAATAAAAAAAGAGAAAATAGTCAAGAAAACCGTTAAAAAATAAAAATAGGGAGTTGGGCAATAGCGCAGCAGGTTAAGTGCGTGTGGCGCAAAGTGCAAGGACCTGTGTAAGGATCCCAGTTCAAGCCCCCGGCTCCCCACCTGCAGGGGAGTCGCTTCACAAATGGTGAAGCAGGTCTGCAGGGTGTCTATCTTTCTCTCCCCCTCTGTCTTCCCTATCTCTCTCCATTTCTCTCTGTCCTATCCAACAACGACAACATCAACAATAGTAATTACAACAATAAAACAAGGACAACAAAAGGGAATAAATATCAAAAACATTAAAAAAAAATAAATAAATGACTTATTCCAAGGAGTGGAGAGAGTACTCAGCAGGTAGTACTTAGCATCACTGAGTGGGAGACCCTGGAATGTATTCCTGTAACCATAGAGGAGCTCTGTAGATGGGACTGGTGCTTCGGCGTCTCTTCATTCTCTAAAGAGAGAGAGTAGGAAGATTGGACCAGGGAGGCCACTCTGGTCTCAGATGTGAGTGAGGCCCCTATGTTCCTTCCCCAGTGTCACACAAGACATTCCTCTTGCTGTTTGGCTACTAACCAAAATGCTTTTTCCTCTCTTTCTGTATCCAGGTGTTTTTGTTTTAAATTGAAACTTGAACTTTGGCATCTGCAGTGCTTGGCCATTCCCGTTCACAACTTGCTGAGTCTGCAAGTAGATCAGGAACTCCCCAGAGCTTCTAGCTCCACCCATGGAAACTCAGGCTGATCATGTATCTCAGGAACCTCAGGCCCTGCTTGAGAATGGTAAGGACTGGCTTCCTCCCTCCTTTCATTCAGTCAATTGAGAGCATATATTGAGACCTTGTCACCAAGCACTAAACTAACCACCAGAGTCTAGAGCAACACAACCTTTGCACTGGTGGGAAGGGTTGGTGGAAGTCAGTGACTAATGTGCCTCATACTAGGTTTCAGACTGGGGCTTTTTTTTTTTTTTTTTGACTCCAGGGTTATTGCTGGGTCTCAGTGCCTGCACCATGAATCCACTACTCCTGGAGGCCATTTTTTTTTCCCCTTTGTTGCCCTTGTTGTTGTGGTTATTATTGTTGTTGATGATGTCATTCGTTACTGGATAGGACAGAGAGAAATGGAGAGAGGAGGGGAAGACAGAGAAAGGGAGAGAAAGATAGACACCTGCAGACCTGCTTCATTGCCTGTGAAGCGACTCCCCTGCGGGTGGGAAGCAGGGGCCTCAAACCAGGATCCTTCTGCTGGTCCTTGTGCGCTTAACCCGCTGTGCTACCACCTGACTCCTTTTACTTAATTTTTTAAAATACTTATTGTTGCCCTTGTTTTGTTGTGGAAGTTATTGTTGTTGTTAATTGATGTCATCGTTGTTGGATAGGACAGAGAAAAATGGAGAGAGGAGGGGAAGACAGAGAGGAGGAGAGAAAGACACTTGCAGACCTGCTTCACCGCCTGTGAAGTGACTCCCCTGCAGGTGGGGAGCCAAGGCTCGAACCGGGATCCTTACGCCAGTCCTTGTGCTTGGTGCCATGTGCGCTTAACCTGCTGCACCACCGCCCGGCCCCCTACTTAATTTTTTGTTGTTATTATTATTTTCCCTTTTGTTGTCCTTGTTTTATTATTGTTGTAGTTATTGTTGATGTCATCGTTGTTGGATAGGAGAGAGGAGGGGAAGACAGGGGGAGAGAAAGACACCTGCAGACCTGCTTCACTGCTTGTGAAGCAACTCCCCTGCAGGTGGGGAGCTGGGGGCTCGAACCAGGATCCTTACATCATTCCTTGTAATTTGCGCCAGTGCACTTAACCCGCTGCACTACCGACTGACCCCAAATTTTTTTGTAATTTTTTTTTTTTTTTAACTAGAGCACTGCACAGCCCTGGCTGGTGCAGGGGACTGAACCTGGTACTTTGGAACCTCAGGCATGAGAGTCTGTTTGCATAACCATTATGCTATCTACCCTCCGCCTTTTTATAATTTTAAAAATTATCTTTATTTATTGGATAGAGATAGCCACAAATTGAAAGGGAAGGAGTGGTAGAAAGGGAGAGAGACAAAAATAAATAAAGAAAGAAAGAAAGAAAGGGAGAGAGACAGAGACACCTCCAACCCTGCTTCACCACTTGTGAAGCTTTCCCCCTGCAGATAGGGACCAGGGGCTCAAACCCAGTTCATTGCACTGTTAACATGTGCACTCAACCAAGTTTGCCACCACCCAGCCCCTTCACTTTTTTCTTTCTTTTCTTTTCTTTTTTCTTTTTATTTATATTTATTTATTTATTTATTTTACCAGAGCACTGTCTTTTGGTGGTGCAGGGGATTGAACCTAGGACTTTGGAGCCTCAGGCATGAGAGTCTATTTGCATAACCATTGTGCTATCTACCCCTGCTCTTCTATTTTAAATTATCTTTATTTACTTATTTTGGATAGCGACAGCCAGAAATTGAGAGGGAAGGGGGTGATAGGGAGAAAGAGAGACACCTGCAGCCCTGCTTCACCACTTGTGAAGCTTTCCCCTGCAGGTGTGGGCCAGGGGCTCGAACCCAGGTCCTTGCTCATTGTAACGTGTGCTCAACCAGGCAGTTTTTTCTTTGTTAAGTTTTATGAGAAAGGGGAGAGAATCAGAGTATCATCCTGGCACACACAATGCCAAGGACTGAATGGGGACCTCATGCATAAAAACCCAAGCTCTAACTACTATGCCACCTTAGTCCACTCTTATTTTACTTTCTTTTTTTTTTAAATAGTATTTCCTGTTTATTTATTCCCTTTTTGTTGCTCTTGTTTTTTTATTGTTGTAGTTATATTATTGTTGTCGTTGTTGGATAGGACAGAGAGAAATGGAGAGAGGGTGTGCAGGTCTGGTAGGAATTGGCCTGTAACCATTAATGTAAAAATAAAAGTAACTCTCTGCCCGCCAAAAAAAAAAAAGAAAAAAGAAATGGAGAGAGGAGGGTAAGATAGACACCTGCAGACCTGCTTCTCTGCCTGTGAAGCGACTCCCCTGCAGGTGGGGAGCTGGGGGCTCAAACCGGGATCCTTAAGCCGGTCCTTGCACTTTGCGCCACATGTGCTTAATGCTCTGCGCTACTGCCTGATTCCCTTATTTTACTCTTATTAGATCATACTACTGACTTTGGAACCAGTTTTAGTCCCAATAAGTATCATCCTGTTTGTTGGGAAAAACATGCAAGGATTCTTTTTCCTTCTTTTTTTTTTATACTATTAAAAAAAATTTTTTTAAATCTTTAGTGTATAGAGGAGATAGCCAGAAATTGAGAAGAAAGGGGGAGATAGGGAGAGAGACAGACACCTGTAACCTTGCTTCAGCACTCACAAAGCTTTCCCCCTGTAGGTGGGGACCAGGGTCTTTTTTTTTTTTTTAAATTTATTTATTCCCTTTTTTTGCCCTTATTGTTTTATTGTTGTAGTTTTTATTATTGTTGTTGTCGTTGTTGGGTAGGACAGAGAGAAATGGAGAAAGGAGGGGAAGACAGAGAGGGGGAGAGAAAGATAGACACCTGCAGACATGCTTCACCGCCTGTGAAGCGACTCTCCTGTAGGTGGGGAGCCAAGGCTCGAACCGGGATCCTTACGCTGGTCCTTGCACTTTGTGCCACCTGCACTTAACTGGCTCTGCTACAGTAGCCTGACTCCCGGGACCAGGGTCACATGCACTCAACCAGTTTCTTATTATTA
Organism: Erinaceus europaeus; assembly: GCF_950295315.1. Classification (NCBI taxonomy): domain Eukaryota; kingdom Metazoa; phylum Chordata; class Mammalia; order Eulipotyphla; family Erinaceidae; genus Erinaceus; species Erinaceus europaeus. The sequence continues at coordinate 25,716,956 of NC_080176.1, read as the reverse complement.
CTATGTTTTACTGCTCAGCTCTGTTTTGTGGTGGTGCTGGGATTGAACTTGAAATCTTTGGTGCCTCAGGCATGAAAGTCTTTTTGCATACCCATTATGCTATCTCCCCAGCTCTCTAAGTACTTAATTTTTTAGATAGAGTGAAAGAGACCATAGTACTAAAGCTTGCTTCATTGTGGCAGATGCCAGGCTCAAACCTGGGCCACACACATAGCAAAGTAGCACAATATTCAATATAACTACTATTGTATTTAATTAGTCCTGACATAGTTGGTATCAGGGATTGAACCTGGGACCTCAGGCATATAAGTATCTCTCTACCTTGAAGAACCTTTTTGTCTGATTGAGTGTACAGGACCTAGTATCTCTAGGGTTCTAGAGACTCTTAAGGGACATATGTGGGCGGGGGTAGATAGCATAATGGTTATGTAAAGACATTGTCATGCCTGAGGCTCCAAAGTCCCCCACACACACCACCATGGTGGTACTAGGGACTGAACCTGGGACTTCAGAGCCTCAGGCATTAGAATCTTTTGCATAACCATTATACATCAGGCTCAACCTGACGCTGTTGACTGGCTACGGAAGAAGGGCAAACGCTAGAAGAAGAAGAAGAACTGTCTCCCCAGTCCTATTTATTTTTTAGAGAGATGCAGAGAGAGAAGCACCAGAGCACTGCTCAGCTCTGGCTTATGGTTGGTGTGGGGGGATTGAGCCTGGGACTTTGGAGCCTCAGGAATGACAGGGTCTTTGCATAACCATTATTCCAGAGCTGAGAGGTGCTCTGGTCTCTCTCTTTATATCTTTCTCATTAAAGTAAATAAATAAATATAATAATTAAAAAAATTTTTTAAAAGGCGACAAATGTATAAACTTACATATTACAGAAGAAATGACTAGGGAAATAGTTCGACTGGTAGTGTATCCGATTGCATCCTGAAGTTCTCAGTTCAGTCCCCAGCACTGCATGTACTAGAGTGATAATCTGACTAATCTCTTTCCCCTCTTTTTCTCTGTCTCATGTAAAAACATGCATACTGTATATAATAAAACAAAGCTAGCAAAACATATATTAAAGGGGGGCAGGTACCACAGAAGCACCAGAGCTTCCCCACTTCCATAGCACTCCCATGTCGTGTCAGGTCTTGAGCCTGCGCACACACATGGCAAGACCTGTGCCTTACCTAGTGAGCTGCCTTACTGACCCCAGAACCTTTACTTGGAGAAGTGAACTTAGAAGTGAAAGTGGGAGTTCCAGGGCCCTGTGAATTTTCTGTAGGCCCAGAGGTGAGAGAGCTGATAAATTCACTTATGAGTGCTTGTACTGTCCTTAGCTCTTCCTTCCTCCAAAGTTCCTGTATTTTCCAACAAGGACAAGCTAGGGGATGAGATGTTGGCAGCTGCACTTCTAAAGGCCAAGTCCCAGGTGAGCTTTGGTCCCCTTTATCCTTTCTCCCTCTCCCCATTTTTGTGTGGAAACAATCTCTGTCAGGGCTCTGAACCAGATTCCCTCCACTGTGTTCATGGTCCTTTCCTATAAATAGCGGAACTGTCCAGTCTGTCGAATACTATACTCTCATCTCTCTTCCTCCACCCTCACCTCTTTGCCCAATTCTCAGACAGCCTTCACTCAAACCCAGCCTAAATGAGTTCTTTGGCATTGCCAGTCCCATCCCTCACCATGAAATTTCCTGTGAGAATTGTTTTAGGAGTTCCTGCATGTTTCAGGAGTTGGTGACCTTTGAGGATGTGGCCGTGTATTTCATCCGGAAGGAGTGGAAGCGTTTGGAGCCGGCACAGAGGAACCTCTACAGGGACGTGATGCTGGAGAACTACAGGAACGTGTTCTCTTTGGGTGAGGAGTTGTGCTTGCTCAGTAAGAATCCCTTTGGTGTGCCTGTGCTTCCTGGTTTTCTAGTGACAGTTGGTCACTTGAAAAAGATTTACCTAAGGGGTCCATATGATATCAGGAAGTTGTTTTTTTTTTTAATTGCCACCAGGGTTATCACTGGGGCTTAATATCAGCACTATGAATCCACCTCTCTTTTGCAGCCATTTTTTTTTTCTATTTTATTTGATTAGAGAGAAATTGAGAGGGGAGGGGAGAAAGACCTGCATATCTGTTTCACCACTTGTGAAGAATCCCATCTGCAGGTCAGGATTTGGGGCTTGAACCCAAGTCCTTGTGCATGGTGATATGCACGTTTAACCAGGTGCGCCACTGCCTGGCCCCCATTTCAGGAAGTTCTTACACCAGTACTAATAGGTGGTCCCATTTGCATGGAAAATTGTACTGTATAAAGAGCTTTCATATATATATATATATATATTCTTATTTATTCCCTTTTATTGCCCTTTTTTTTATTGTTGTAGTTGTTATTGGTGTTGTCATTATTAGCACAGAGAGAAATAGAGAGAGGAGGGGAAGACAGAGAGGGGAGAGAAAGACAGACACCTGCAGACCTGCTTCACTGCCTGTGAAGCGGCTCTCCTGCAGGTGGGGAGCCAGGAGCTCAAACCGGGATCCTTATACTAGTCCTTGGCGCTTTGCGCCACCTGCGCTTAACCCGCTGCACTACCGCCCGATTCCCGATTCCCTTTTTTTTTTTTTTTTTAACCAGAACACTGTTCAGTTCTGGCTTATGGTGGTGCAGGTGATTAAACCTGGGACATTGAAGTGTCAGGCATGAAGGTCTGTTTGCATAACCATTATGCTATCTACCCTCCGCCCTATAATATATATTCTTGTTGAATCCTAAAAAAAAAAAAAAAGAAAGAAAGAAAAAGAAACCAGCAACTGAGGTAGCTAGTATCACTTACTTTATTGTATTTGGTTTGATGTTGGGAATTGAACCCAGAGCCTCATATATGCAAAGCCTGTGCTCTACCACTGAACTATATCTTGAGACATCATGCACAGCAGGGGTAGATAGAATAATGGTAATGTCAAGGGACTCTCATGTCTGAGGCTCCAATGTCCCCCCTGCACCACCGTGAACCAGAGCTGAACAGTTCTCTGGCAAAAAAAAAGAAAAGACACAGAGACATGCCTAAGAGCCCAACACTTTATTCACTGAGCTGTCTCCAGGGCTGCTAGAGGTTTTTTATTTTCTAGTCAGGGGGTTTTGTTTTGTTTTGCCACAGCTCTGTCTGTGGAGCTGAGGATGGAAACTAGGACCTCTCACTAGCAAGTATTGTGTGCTAACACTGCTAGCTCCCTGGCCCTCCATCTGTTTGGTTTCTTATATTTGCTCTCCCCTTTTATTTATTTATAAGATTTTGTTTATTTATTAATGAGAAAGGAGGAGAGAAAGAACCAGACATCACTCTAGTACTTGTGCTGATGGGGATTGAACTCAGGAACTCATGCTTTATCCACTGCACCACCTCCTGGACCACTCCCCTTTTATTATTGAACTGTCCTGGCTGTTACTTCTATAATCTCTGACCTCTTTGAGGACTCTGTCACTTCCTCAAACATGTTCTTTTTTTTTTTTCCTGCTTCACTGTTTCTCCCTGATGTAATAATGACTTTTTTTTTAGATTAAAAAAATTATCATCTTTATTTGTTGGATAGAGACAGCCAGAAATTGAGAGTGAAGAGGGTGATAGAGAGGGAGAGAGACACCTGCAAGACTGCTTCACCACTTGTGAAGCTTCCCCTACAGGTCGGGACTGGGGGCCTCAAACCCAAGTCCTTGTGCATTGTAACATGTGCGCTCAACCAGGTGCGCCACTTCCCAGCCCCCTGACCTAATGACTATATATACCCAGCTTTCTTTTTTTCTTTTCTTTCTTTCTTACTTCTCTTTTGTTGCCCTTGTTATTTTATTGTTGTAGTTATTATTGTTGTCATCATTGTTGGATGGGACAGAGAGAAATGAAGAGAGAAGAGGAAGATAGAGAGAGGGAGAGAAAGACACCTGTAGACCTGCTTCACCACTTGTGAAGCAACTCCCCTGCAGGTAGGGAGCCGGGGGCTGGAACCGGAATCCTTATGCCAGTCCATGCCCAGCTTTCTATACTTCCAGCTCTTTTTGTCTTGAATTTGCTTCCTGCCTTTCCACTTTCCTGTTTCTTCTTTCCACTTCTCTTATTCTGCCTGAGCTGAGAGGCATGTATCTTTCACCCTGTAAACATTAGTCATGGGCTGTCTGTTCTCTGGTTTTGATTCAGATGCTGTCTGTTTTTTTGTGTTATGCTAGATGGTGAGGCCAGAACTGAGCACCATCAAGACATTTCAGAAGATACAGGAGCACACGGGGTACTGTTGGGAAGGCTACAAGAGGATATTTCTCAGGGTCTTAAGTTTGAAGAAGCCTATGAACGAGAAATCAGTCTCAAAAAGGAGCTAGGGAATTCCTCTGGGGATAAACTGAACAGGAAGAGAGCAGGTTTCAGTCACATGACAGTTGAAGAAAAGCTAACCCCCACAGGAGAGAAAAATGAGAAATGCAGTGCTTTGGGGAGTGGCTTCTCTGTGAGCCCCCACCTTATTTCACATCAGAAACTCCCTGTGGGAGACAGACCCCATAAATGCGATGAATGTAACAAGAGCTTTAATCGAACTTCAGACCTTATTCAGCACCAGAGAATCCACACTGGGGAGAAACCCTATGAATGTAGTGAGTGTGGGAAGGCCTTCAGCCAGAGCTCCCACCTCATCCAACATCAGCGGATCCACACTGGAGAGAAACCCTATGAATGTACTGACTGTGGGAAGACCTTTAGCTGTAGCTCAGCCCTGATTCTCCACCGGAGGATCCACACTGGGGAGAAACCGTATGAATGTAGCGAGTGTGGGAAGACCTTCAGCTGGAGCTCCACCCTCACTCACCACCAGAGAATCCACACCGGAGAGAAACCGTATGCCTGCAATGAATGTGGGAAAGCCTTCAGCCGGAGCTCCACCCTTATTCATCACCAGCGCATCCACACGGGAGAGAAGCCCTACGAATGTAACGAGTGTGGGAAGGCCTTCAGCCAGAGCTCCCACCTCTATCAGCACCAGAGAATCCACACTGGAGAGAAACCCTATGAATGTATGGAATGTGGAGGGAAGTTTACCTACAGTTCAGGCCTTATTCAGCATCAGAGGATTCACACAGGGGAGAATCCCTATGAATGTAGTGAATGTGGGAAAGCTTTTCGGTACAGCTCTGCGCTGGTGCGCCACCAGAGAATTCACACTGGAGAGAAACCTTTGAATGTAATGGGGATGAACAAAAGTTCTTTCCAAGCACCTGCTGAATTAAGTGTCGGAGAGTCTACATGAAGGAGCGCTACTACCCTGTTCTCCTTCCTTCCTCTGAGCTAAAAGAGCCTTATTCCACAAGGATGAACAATTTAGCTGTTTCTCTTCTGGTTCAAGCACTGTGAAAGAGTATGGGGAAGAATGGGCCAGTGAGCCCAGCATAGTCATCAGGCACCTAGCTGGTTTCTCCAGAGCATTATCAGCCTGGAAAAAACCACAAGACAAACAGCAGGTGGGGTGCTAGGGATAGAGGGGCGCTCTGGAGCCAGTCACCTTCCATTCTGGAAGGGAATTTGCACTAGATCACTTTCCTCACACCCTAGGAGGAGTCTTTCTTTCCAAGGTGGGGATGGAGGCACAGGAAGAATACAATTCCAAGGATCCTTCTAGAAGCAATCAGGAGTATTAGCACAATGAGGCTGTGGAATAAATGTGAAATCTATGATTTGCTAGAAAGGGGAAAGGAGGCTGTACTTGCCAACCACCATGACTAATCTGGCTTTAAGTTTTGGTTAGAAACGTGCTATCCTGTTTTAGAACTTTCTAAATTATGGGGATTTGGTGCTGAGGGATTTGTTGTTTTACAGGAACTGGGAGGAAATTTGGAGTGGTTTTCTGTCATGACTTTTTCCTTCAGGACTCTTAGAGCAGCAGGACCCAAGTTTGTAAGGACAGTCTGGCAGTTTTGTTGGAAAACCCCTTGCTCTTCCTTACTGTGGTAGGACTAAATGCAAAAATCTATTTAATTAATGAATCTAACATGAGAGATTATCAAAAGCACTTAGTTTAGACCTCTGTTGTGTCCCTCCTCTCCTCTCTCTCTTTACTCGTCCTCTTGTAATGAAAAGCAGTGTATTTCAAATCCCTAATGGCTAGACCCCTTTTTTTTTTAAAAAAAAAATTATTATTGAGAGGGATAGGAGGAGAGAAAGAACCAGATGTCACTGTGCTGCCAAGGATTGAACTCAGGACCTCATGCTTGAGAGTCCAATGCTTTATTCACTGTGCCACCTCCTGGGCCACGGCTAGACTCCTTCTAAGGAGCCCCCTCAGCCAGCTTGCCCTGCCTGCTCTCATGTGTGACACATGAAATCTGACCTCAGCAGACGCACCTTGCTGGCATCTCAGCAGCAGAGTATGAATGCAGAGCCCAGAGGAGGCCCTGGTCTGAGCCTAGTGACGGTTCCATTCTGGGTTTCGCTGGAGCTCTAGGCTTCCCAGCTGAAGGGAGACCTTTCATGTGTTTTGTTTTGTGTCCTCTCCTGTCACGTAAATGACACTATTAAACAGTATAGTTTTGCAGGAGAAATTATGTTTTTGTGCAGGGACCACATTTGTTTTCACCTTGTACCATAAACAGTGACTGTTAAGGGACTCTAAAAATTAATCTTTAAAACTATTATAGACAACCACATGGCTTTTTCTTTCAATATTCCATCATATTCCTCTAGATGCCACCAGACTTGGATCCTTTAGAAAGTCATTTTCATACTCACATGGAGAATTTTATGGGTTGCCTGTCATTCTATGTGGAGTGAGTGATACTCAAAACCAGCAACCAGGGCCAGTAAAATAGCTCACTAGAGGGCTGGCAAGATAGCTCACTTGGTGTGAGGCTAGTGTGATTGCCATATCCATGACCTAGGTTTGAGCCCAGCCGCTAATGCTCTGAGGTAAACTGACTTTTTTTTTACATTTATCTTTTTTTTTTTTTTTTTTTTTACTTTTATTTTGATAGAGAGAAACTAAGAGGAAATGGGAGACAGGGAAAGAGAGACAAACAGCAGAAACCTGCAGTAATGCTTCATCACTTATGAAGCTTTCACCCTGCAAGTGAGGACAAAGGCTTGAACCTGGGTCCTTGCTCATGGTAATACATGCACTTAATCAGATATAGCACTACCCAGACCCTATTTTTATTTTAATTTAATAATTAATGTTTTTACCTCTGGCGGTAGGGGCTGGGGAGCCAGGAACAGTGAGGGCCCAGTGACAACAAAAAAAGCTCACTTGGATAGTGTGCCTGCTTTGCCATGTGCATGACCCAGAATTGAACCTAACCGTCACTGCACTGGAGCAAGCTTCCTTGCTGTGCTATCTTTGCCTCAGTCTTTCTCTGTTTCACTATCTGTAAAAGCCCAGAGCAGTGAAACCCCAGGGATGACAAAAAAAAAAAAAAAAAAAAGTGGTCCGGGAGGTGGCACAGTGGTAAAGCTTTGGACTCTCAAGCATGAGGTCCCGAGTTCGATCCCCCGGCAGCACATGTGCCAGAGTGATGTCTGGTTCTTTCTCTCTCCTCCTACCTTTCTCATAAATAAAATAAAAATCTAAAAAAAAAAAAAAAAAAAGCCATGGGAGTCAGGTGGTAGCACAGCGGGTTAAGCGCATGTGGCGCAAAGCGCAAGGACTGGCGTAAGGATCCCGGTTTGAGCCCACCCGCAGGGAGGTCGCTTCACAGGCGGTGAAACAGGTCTGCAGGTGTCTTTCTCTTCCCCTCCTCTCCATTTCTCTCTGTCCTATCCAAAAGCGCCAACATTAATAACAACAATAATAACTACAACAATAAAACAACAAGGGCAACAAAAGGGAATAAATAAATAAATAAATATTAAAAAAAAAAACAAACAGCCAGAACTAGTTGTGGGGTCTGGCTCCCTGATGAGAACATAGTTGGGCTGTTGGGTATTTGTGGAGACGTCTAGATTTCTTGGTTTGACTGTTGGTGAGAGAGTACTATAATTATGGGAAATGCTGGAATGGAAAAAAGGAATATTTGGAACTCTGAAAAAAATCTGGCCTCAATTATTGTAGCTGACTACCTAATAAGTTAGATTTATTTTATTTTTAGTAAAGCACTACTCAGCTCTAGCTTATGGTGACGCCAGAGAATGAAGCTGGGACCTTGGAGCCTCAGGCATAAGTCTTTTGTAGAACCATTATGCTGTCAGATTTCCTTTTTATTAAATTAATATATATATACATATATATTTTACCAGAGCACCACTCAAATCTGATTTAAGTTAGTACTAGAAATTGAAGTTGCAATCTCAGAGCCTCAGGTGTGAAAGTCTTGCATAACCACTGTGCTATCTCCCAGGGCTTTTTTAACAGACCATTAGTGTCGGATTAAACCCAGGGCTTCATGCATGCAAGGCCTATGCTCTATTACTAAGCCAATGTTAATGCTTACTGATGTTTCTGAGAGAATGACAGCACCCCTCTGACATACATGCAGTCCCTGGGGTTGAACTCAGAACATCATGCTTACAAGTTCAGTCTTCTACCACTCTGTCAACTCCTGGGCTGCTGGTTTTGTTTACCAGAGTACCACTCAGTTCTTAATTATGGCAGTGCAGGAGACTGAGACTGGGAACCTCAGGCATGAGTGTTTGCATAATCATTATGCTATCTACCCCACTCCTGGACTTCTTAATTTTTTAAATTATTTAAAAAATACTTTTATGTGATCCGGGAGGTGGCACAGTGGATAAAGCACTGGATTCTCAACCATGAGGTCGATCCCTGGCAGCACATGTACCAGAGTAATATCTGGTTCTTTCTCTCCTCCAATCTTTCTCATGAATAAATAAATTCTTTAAAAATAAATACTTTTGGGGGTTGGGTGGTGGCGCAGTGGGTTAAGCGCATGTGGCGCAAAGCGCAGGAACTGGCGTAAGGATCCCGGTTCAAGCCCCCGGCTCCCCACCTGCAGGGGAGTCGCTTCACAGGCGGTGAAGCAGGTCTGCAGGTGTCTATCTTTCTCTCCCCTTCTCTGTCTTCCCCTCCTCTCTCCATTTCTCTCTGTCCTACCCAACAACGAATTGCGTCAACAAGGGCAATAATAATAACCACAAAGAAGCTACAACAAGGGCAACAAAAGGGGGGAAAAAATGGCCTCCAGGAGCAGTGGATTCATGGTGCAGGCACCGAGCCCAGCAATAACCCTGGAGGAGGAAAAAAAAAAAAAATAAATACTTTTATAGGGGGCTGGATGGTAGCGCAGCGGGTTAAGTGCACATGGCTAAAGTGCATGGACCAGTGTAAGGATCCCGGTTCAAGCCCCCAGCTCCCCACCTGCAAGGGGGATGGCTTCACAAGCAGTGAAGCAGGTCTACAGGTGTCTTTCTCTTCCCCTCTCTCTTCCCGTACTCTCTCGATTTCTCTCTGTCCTATCCAACAACAGCTATAACAACAATAACCACAAGGGCAACAAAATGGGGAAAAATAGCCTTCAGGAGCAGTGGGTTCGTAGTGCTGACACGAAGCCCCAGCGATAACCCTGGAGACAAAAAAAAAAAAACCAAAAAACCCACAAACTTTTATTATTAGAGATAGAAATTGAGAGGGAGGGAGAATAGGAAGAGAAACATCACCTGCTGCCCTGATTCACCGCTCCTGAAACTTTCTTCCTGAAAGTGGGGACCTGGGCCCTTTAATGTGATGACTTAACCGGGTATGCCACTACCTGGCCTACCTTATTTTAAATTTATTTTCCCATTTGTTGCCCTTTTTTTTTTAATCGTTGTAGTTATTGTTATCATCATCCTTAGATAGGACAGAAAAAAATGGAGAGAGGAGGGGAAGCTATCTCCCAGCCTCGATCCAGTCTCCTTAGTCATAGAACAAAGGCTTACGGGAGCCGGGAGGTAGTGCAGCAGGTTAAGCACACATAGTGCAAAGTGCAAGGATGGGGTAAGAATCCTGGTTTGAGCCCCCGCCTCTCCACCTGCAGGGGAGACGCTTTACAGGCTTCCCCTCCTCTCTCCATCTCTCTCTGTCCTATCCAACAATGACGAGATCAGTAACAACAATAACTACAATAATAAAAACAAGGGAAACAAAAGGGGGAAATAAATAAGTATTAAAAAAAAAAAAGAACAAAGACTTACTTTCCTTGAACTTCATTCTGCATAGAGCGGGACCAGATGAGATTTTTTTGCCTCCAGGGGTATTGCTGGAACTTGGTGTTGGCACTACAAATCCACTACTCTCTGGCTGTTTTTTTCCTTTTTACTTATTTATTTTTATTAGATAGGACAGAAATTGAGAGAGCAGGGAAGATAAAGAGGGAGAGAAAGATAGCTCATGAAGTGGACCCCCTGTAGGTAGGGAGCGCCCGGGGCCTCAAACCCTGGTCCTTGTGCTTTGTAATATGTGCACATAAATGGGTGCACCATGGCCTGAGAATTTTTTTTTTTTTTTTTTTTTTTTTACCAGAGCACCCATTGCTCAGCTCTGGTTTATGGTGGTGCAGGGGGTTGAATTTGGGATTTTGGAGCCTCAGGCATGAGAGTCTCTGCATAACCATTATGCTGTCTACCCCTGCTCCTGAGAATTTGTTTTAATCCTAACTATTTCTGTACCATTTCAGAAGGCTTGCTTTTTTTTTTTTCTTATAAATTTATTTTGGGTAGAGACTGAAATTGAGAGGGAAGGGGGAAGCAAAGAGGAGACACCTGCTTCACTGCTCATGAAGCTTCCTTTCTACAGGTGTAGACGGGGATTTGAAGTCAGGTCGTTGCACACAGTGTGTGTGTTCAACCAGGTGTACCACCACCTTTCTGCCCCGCCAAATGGGAATTTCTAGTCAGAGATTGTGGCTGACAAAACACTAGAAGTAGCCAGGCTAGGGGAGTTCTGACCAAACTAGCCTAACTGGACTCTTGCTGAAGACAAGCCAGGGTGACAGGCTCTCAGGCGGATGGTGGAGAGCAAGGAAACCTGAGTGAGACGGAGGATGGGGGTTCCTGTTAAACTGATTCGGAGGGCTTCTTGCTAAAACTAGATTTTATAAGGAAGGCCACTGATGGGCTGAGGCAGTTTGGTCAAGCAATAAATCTGTTGCATTAAAGGGCAAAATGTCAGCAAGGTTTCTCCACATTCCTGCTAGTAAGCTTGTTTACACATGGTGTGTCCCCATCCTGTTCCAGTTCCACTCATCCAGTCCATCAGAATCAGAGTTCAGGACTGGGAGGTGACACACCCAGTAGAGTGCCCATGATACTATGCGCAAGAACCCAGGCTGAAGGTCCCAGCTCCCAGAAGTTTCACTAGTTGTGCTGCAGGTGTCACTCTGTCTCTCCCCCCCACCACCGCCCCTTCCTCTCTCTTTTGCCTCCAGGGTTATCGATGGGTCTGGGTGCTGGCACTTAATGCATCCACTGCTCCTGGTGGCCATTTTATTGAGTAGAACATAGAGAAATTGAGAGAGAGAGACACCTGCAGATCTGCTTCACTTGTGAAACATCCCCCCTGCAGGTGGGGAGCTGAGGGCTCGAACCTAGGTCCTTGCACTTTGTACTGTGTGTGCTTCACTGGCTGTGCCACCACCAACCTCCCACCCCCCACCTCTACCTATCTCTTACTCTCCATCCAAAAGAAAAAAAAAAACCTTAAAATCAGATAAATAGGGGGCCGGGCAGTAGCGCAGTGAGTGAAGTGCACATGGCACAAAGCACAAGGACCAGCGTTAAGGATCCCAATTGGAGCCTCCGGCTCCCCACCTGTAGGGGGTCACTTCACAAGCGGTGAAGCAGGTCTGCAGGTGTCTATCTTTCTCTCCCCCTCTCTGTCTTCCCCTCCTCTCTCTCTCTCTGTCCTATCCAACAATGACAGCAATGACAACAATAACAACTATGATAAACACAAGGGGAAAAAAAGGTAAAAGTGAAAAAATAGCCTCCAGGAGCAGTGGATTCCTAGTAGTGCAGGCCCAGAGTCCCAGTGATAACCCTGAAAAAAAAAAATCAGATAAACAGCAGCACCACTCCACCAACAGGGAGCACGCCTGGGCATCGTCCATGCTGTTCCCATGAGAGGGCATGCCCCCCACCATGTGATCTATCTCCCAACCCCTTTCTTTTTTCTCTCCTCCTTTTTCCCTGCCACCAAGTGGCAGGAGGAAATGGCCATGGTGAGCAGACATGGAGCCACAGCTATAATCCTGATGGCAATAAAATAAACATTAACAGAAGACAAGACTGAGTTGTGTCCTATCTTTGTGTCTCCAGACACCACCCCAGGGCAAGGTCATGCTCTACAGACACTTCAGTTACTGTGTGGGCCCATGCAAGTGTGTCTGTACCTGTGTGACCATCCAAGGAAATGGACTAGGTTGGGGGGCCAGGCAATGGTACTGGGTGTACCTGTCTCTCTCCCTTTCTATTTCCCCTCCCCCTCTCAAAGTCTATGTCCTATTAAAATAACCTCCAGGAGCAGTGGATTCATTATGCAGGCACCAAGCCCCAGTGATAAACCTGGTAACAATTAAAAAAAAAAAAAAGGAAAAAATAAATGGACTGAATGGCTGGGGAGGTGGCATGGCAACAGAATGTGGGATGTGCAAATGTCTCGGGTTTGATTCCCAACATTGCACATGCCAGAATAAAGCTCTGATTTTCTTTTTTTTTTTTTAATATTTATTATTTATTTATTCCCTTTTGTTGCCCTTATTTTATTATAGTTATTATTATTGATGTCGTCGTTGTTGGATAGGACAGCTATAAATGGATAGAGGAGAGGGAGAGAAAGACAGACACCCGCAGACCTGTTTCACTGCCTGTGAAGTGACTCCCCTGCGGGTGGGGAGCCGGGGGCTCGAACTGGGATCCTTACGCTGGTCCTTGCACTTTGCATTGCCTGTGCTTATCCTGCTGCGCTACCGCCCGACTCCCTAAAGATTTTTAAAATATCTATTTATTTCCTTTTTGTTGCCCTTGTTTTTATTGTTGTTGTAGTTATTATTGTTGATGTCATCATTGTTGGGATAGGACAGAGAGAAATGGAGAGAGGAGGGAAAGACAGAGGGGGGAGAGACAGACACCTGCAGACCTGCTTCACCGCCTGTGAAGCGACTCCCCTGCAGGTGGGGAGCAGGGGCTCGAATCGGGATCCTTATGCCGGTCCTTGCACTTCGAACCACGTGCGCTTAGCCCACTGTGCTACCGCTCGACTCCCTCATTACTAAATTTTAGAAACAACATTTAGTTGCTCAAGCCCCCAGTCCCCAAACCTCACAAGCAGTGAAACAGTCCAGCAAGACTGTTCCCCTTCTCTCTTAATTTGTCTCTATCCAAAAAATAAAAGGGACCAGGTGGTGGCACACCTGGTTAAGTGCACATATTGTCACATGCAAGGACCCAGGTTCTAGTCCCTGTTCCCCACCAGCAGGGGGGACATTTCACGAACAATGAAGCAGGTCTGTAGGTGTCTATCTCCCCCTCCTGTCTCAATTTCTTTCTGTCCTATCAAATAAAAAAATAACAGCCACCAGGAGCAGTGGATTCATAGTGTTGACACAGAGCTTCACAAGCAGTGAAACAATCCTGGAAATACCTATCTTCCCCTTTGCTCTCAATTTCTCTCTGGGAGCACTGGATTTGTACAGCTACTGAGCCCCAGCTCACCAAATAAGGCATGTGCCTTGCCTTGTCTGTGGCCCAGATCTGAGCCCCAGTACCACATGGGAGTTGCTGTGGTATCTCTTCCTTTATCTGAATGAAAAAGCGACACAGCAGTGATGTACAAGTCCCCAAGGCGAATAAATAAATACTGCAGGCTCTAAATTTCCAACACGAGGCTGCGAGGTGGCACACCTCGTTGAGCCCACATTACACTGCGCAAGGATCAAGGTTCAAGCCCCCAGTCTCCACCTGCAGGAGGAAAGCCTCTCTCCATACATATATATATCCCACTTCCTCTCAGTTTCTGGATGTCTCTATCAAATAAATAAAAATAAATAACTAAATTCACAAACACATCTCCATTTAAAGAGACCAGGGCCTGGCCAGCATAAACCCAAGGGTCGCCTCACAGCCCAGCAAAAACTGGGCCTCTGTCCCTGAATACAAGGCTGGGATGAGAGAATATAGATGCAAGCACAGGCTTTAATGCCTTTGCAAAGACATCAAGGGATAGTTTGTGATCAGTAGAATAAAGGCCCCTAAAGACGTCATGAACTCTGGAACCTGTAAACAGGCTGCAGGTGGAATTAATTTAGGGTTGCTAATTGGTTGAGCTTAAATGAGCGAGAATATCCAACTGGTTCCAGTAAATTTAAATGACCCAGAAGCTATCAAGATAGTTATGGAAAGATTTTCATGTCAGGATGAGGAGCTAGCATAATGGTTATGCAAAAGATTCTTATGCCCAAGGCTCTGAAGTCCCAGGTTCAACTCCCAGTATCACCATAAGCCACAGCTGAACAGTACTCTGGTCTTTCTCTCTGTATCTCTCTCCCATTAAAATAAATAAAAATTATTTTAAAAAAGAAGAAAGATTTGCATACCTGAGGTTATGAGGCCCAGGTGTAACCCTTGGGCCATAAAATCAGAGCTGAGGGAGTCAGGCGGTATAAAGCGTATGTGGTGCAAAGCACAAGGACCGGCATAAGGATCCTGGTTCGAGCCCCCAGCTCCCCACCTGCAGGGGAGTCACTTCACAGGCGGTGAAGCAGGTCTGCAGGTGTCTGTCTTTCTCTCCCCCTCTCTGCCTTCCCCTCCTCTCTCCATTTCTCTCTCCTATCCAACAACAATGACATCAATAACAACAATAACTATAACAGTAAAAAGACAAGGGCAACAAAAGGGAAAATAAATTTTTTTTTTTTAAAGTTGCTAAAAAAAAGAAAATCAGAGCCGAGCAGTGCTCTGGTAAAGAAAGAAAGAAAGAAGAAAAAAAAAGGCACTGTTTCACTGCTTGTGAAGCTTTCCCATGTGGGGATTGGGGGATTGAACCTGGGTCTTTGTGCAGAGTAATGTGTGTCCTCAACCAGGTGCACTGCCACCAAGCCCCAAGATGTGCTGTTCAAACCACTACGTGTATGTTAATTTTAAAAAATATTTATTGTGGTCCGGGAGGTGGCGCAGTGGATAAAGCATCAGACTCTCAAGCATGAGGTCCTGAGTTCAATCCCTGGGAGCACATGTACCAGAGTGATGTCTGGTTCTCTCTCTTTCCTCCTACCTTTCTCATAAATAAATAATTTATTTCTTATTGAATAGAGACAGAGAAATTGAAAGGGGAGGGGAACAGAGAAAGGGAAAGAGACAGAGAGACATCTGCAGTGCTGCTTCACCACTTGAGAAGCTTTCCCCCTGCAGGTGGGGACCAGGGGCTTGAACCCAGGTCCTTGCACACTGTAATGTGTGCTTAACCAGATGTGCCACCACCTGGTCTTTTTTTTTTTTTAATATTTTATTTACTGTGTATGTTAATTTGTTACAGTGGACTGTGAGGGAGTCCAGGGAGTGGCTCAGTGCTAGAGTACAGGAATTACAAACATGAGGTTCTGAGTTTCATCTCCTGTGTAACACACACCAGGGTGATGCTCTGGCCTCTTTCTCTTGTGAAATTAAAAATACATATATACGGGCTATTACTACAACTCTATGGCTTGTAGTTATAATGGGAAATTCAGTGGGTAGAGCTGCATCAGCATCTCTGACATATTTTGCATGGAGGGAAGTGGTCAGAGGTCAGTTTCCTGGCCTCCTTGGTGACAGTAAGCCACTTGCCTAGAGGGCCTGTGAAGACTGAGAGTCTGTGGACAAGTCATCTAAGGAAGAGTAGTTTATGGGCAGAACTATGGGAGCTGGGACACAGTATGCAGGTCTTCATGTCTAAATGCCCACCAGGGGAGGCTTCCTGCATAGGTGTCAGGAAGACAATGGTAGTGGAGCTGGGGCCCAACCCTGGGGAGCAAAGCAAGAAGTTGAGAGGCCTCAAGCATGGTAAGGCTCCTGACCTACAAGCTGAACTATCTCCTGAGTCCCAGTTCAATTTTATTTTCTTTTAAAAAATGTTATTTTTTTAAATCTTTTTTATTTTATTATCTTTATTTATTTGATAGACAGCCAGAAATCAAGAGGGAAGGGGGAGATAGAGGGAGATACCTGCAGCACTGCTTCACCACTTGCAAAGCTTCCCCCCTGCAGATGCTCAGTGGGAACTTGAACTCGGATCCTTGTGCATTGTAACATGTGCACTCAGCCAGATGCACCTCTACCCAGCCCCATTTATTATTTATTTAAATGAAAGAGATCTAGAAAGACCAGAACACTGCCCAGCTCTGGTTTATGGCGGTGCTGGGGACTGAACCTGGAAACTCAGGGCCTCAGGCATGAAGGCCTTTTGCATAACTATTATGCTGTCTCCCCAGCCACCAGTTCAATCTATTTATTTATTTGAAAGATAGGAAAGAACCAGACATCACTCTGGTACATGTGCTGCCCGGGATTGAACTCAAAACTTCATGCTTGAAGAGTCTAGTGCCTTAGCCACTGCACCACCTCCTGGACCATACCCAGTTCAATTAAAAAATAAAACTTTTTATTATATATATTTATTGGATAGAGACAGCCAGAAATTGAGAGGAAGGGGGAGACAGAGAGAGACACCTGCAGCACTGCTTCACCACCTGTGAAGCCTTTTCCCTACAGGTGGAGACTGGGGGCTTGAACCTGGATCCTTGTGCATTGTAGTATGTGCACTCAACCAGGTGCACCACCACCCAGGCCACCAGTTCAATTTTTTAGTTTCTTCTTTTAAAAAAATATTTATTTATTTATTCCCTTGTTTTATTGTTGTAGTTATTACTGTTGTTGTTATCGATGTCAACGTCACTGTTGAATAGGATAGAGAGAAAATGTAGAGGAGAAGACAGAGAGGAGAGAAAGACACCTGCAGACCTGCTTCACTGCTTGTGAAGCGACTCCCCTGAAGGTGGGGAGCCGGGGGCTCGAACTGGGATCCTTATGCCGGTCCTTGTGCTTTGCGCTACGTGCACTTAACCCACTGCGCAACCACCTGACTCCCCCCAGTTCAATTTTTTTAATAAGCACATTCATAAGTACTATAAATCCTTTTGATCCCAGATCCAAATTTTTCACAAGCTAACCTAGTAGGAACAGAAAAGTGTTCAATAAGGAACACAGCACTTTTTGTAGCAATAGTCCTAAAGCATTTCAAGTTTATTGAGTCAGATTAAACTGCATTCCATGTGGCTCAATTCTTTACACACCACTGTTTCTGAATACATGTCATGTTTCTTAATTACACTGGCTACACATCAGTTTAGCTATACAAAAGGCAATTCTGGCATGGTTTACAGAATGCAACTGTGAGAAGACCCTGGCCCAGCCAGCTGACAAGAAATGCACCAGACCCCTGCCCCCATGACTTTCTTTCTATGGTGGCTGTCACTGCTTGAGTTTTCTCTCAATTCTCAGACACCCCTTGATGTTGAGTACAACAAAATCTACCACTGGAGTTTACACTGTCATTACCGGGCTTCTTCCTAACATTCACATTCTAATGTTTCCAGAACCTAGATCCACCAACAGAGGACACTGGGCAATTACAGCACTTCCCCCTCTCCAGTGTGGACTCTTTGATGCTTGGAAAGATTTGACTTACTACAGAATGTTTTCCCGCAATGACTGCACCAGTAGGGCTTCTCCCCAGTATGGATTCTGTGATGTTTATTAAAATTGGAGCTGTGATTGAAGGCTTTCCCACACTCCTTACATTTGTAAGGCTTCTCTCCAGTGTGGAGTCTCTGATGAGAACTAAGACCTGCATGCTGACTAAAACTTTTCCCGCATTCGTTACACTGATAGGGCTTCTCCCCCGTGTGGATTCGATAGTGTCGGATGAGGCTGCCTTTCCCACTGAATGCTTTACCACAATCTTTACACTGATAGGGTGCCTCTTCGGTGTGCATTCGCTGATGTTTAAGGAGGTCTGAGCTCTGACCAAAGGCTTTCCCACACTTACAGTCATAGGGTCGGTCCACCAAGTGTGTTCTGTAGTGGAGGGTAAGGTTAGAGCTGTGGCTGAATGCTTTCCCACATTTGGTGCACACGTAAGGTTTCTCCCCAGTGTGTGTTCGCCGATGTTTGGTAAGGTTCGAGCTATTACTAAAGGCTTTTCCACACTCAGCACAGATGTAACGTTTCTCTCCTGGGGCAGGTTTAGTGGAAATGAATTGTTTACCTCTCTTGGAACCTGTGTTTTGCAAAGGGGTTTTTGTGCCTCTTTCCTTTCCAAGATTTACCCACTGCCGTTCGAGCCTGGCTTCACACTTACTGTCAATAACCATAGAAATAATATCTCTCTGGAAACCTTCTGTACTAGAATCTTCACAACTTTCCAGCTTGTCCGGTGATTCCTCATTCTGGGGGCTCAATTTACAAACTGAAATGGTAAGCAGAATAAGGTCACGTCAGTCATTTCCTGTTCTGAGGAGAAGTTGTTAAAGGACAAAGAGAATCATCAGGCGGGAGACTCATGCTGCTAGGTTGTGAAGGGTGGGCAAGTATTGCTCTACAAGGTCACAGTAGCACAGTTCGACAAGTAAGTCAAGTCCAGCTTACAAGACCAGACTGGACTTTCACAAAGTCCCTACTGGAAGCTTCTATGACATGATGATTACATGGATGGTCTGGCAAATGAGTTTCATATACAGAGGGTGAGGAGGCAAAACCAAGCACATGGGGACAGCAGTCAAAGAAATGGGGGAGGTTCAGGCAGAAAGGAACAACACAATATTGCTGAAGGGTCAAAGCAGATCAAAGAAAAAAAAGGTAATCAAAGAGGTCAGTGGCAATCTCACAAAACCTAATATATAAACGAGAACACTGAGTTCAGCTAATGTAACTTTAAGTCCAGATCCTTTGCCATTCATTTGAAGGAAAGCACCCAACGCTTTCAAAGATCTTTCATGTTTAAGTCTTTCTTTTTTTTCTCCTACCAGACCGCTGCTCGGCTGTGGCTTATGGTGGTGCAGGGGACTGAACCTGGGACTTGAGTCTCAGGCATAAGTTTTTCTTTTTTTTAATATATATATTTTTTATTTATTCCCTTTTGTTGCCCTTGTTTTTTATTGTTGTAGTTATTATTGTTGTCGTTGTTGTTGGATAGGACAGAGAGAAATGGAGAGAGGAGGGGAAGACAGACAGGGGGAGAGAAAGATAAGACACCTGCAGACCTGCTTCACTGCCTGTGAAGCGACTCCCCTGCAGGTGGGGAGCCAGGGGCTCAAACTGGGATCCTTATGTCGGTCCTTGTGCTTTGCGCCATGTGCACCTAACCCGCTGCGCTGCCGCCTGACCCCCATCTTTAATTTTTAAAAATATTTATTTTCCTTTTGTTGCCCTTGTTCTTTTATTGTTGTAGTGATTACTGCTGTTATTTTTTAATATTTATTTCTTTTTGTTGCCCTTGTTTTATTGTTGTTATTGATGTCATTGTTGCTGGATAGAGAGAAATAGAGAACCTGCTTCACTGCTTGTAAAGTGACTCCCCTGCAGGTGGGGAGTTGGGGGCTCGAACCGGGATCCTTACTCTGGTCCTTGCGCTTTGCGCCACATGTGCTTAATCCACTGCCCTACCGCCCGACTACCTTGTTGCTGTTATTAATGTTGTCGTTGTTGGATAGGACAGAGAGGAAATGGAGAGAGGAGAAGACAGAAGGGGGGAGAAAGATAGACACCTGCAGACCTGCTTCACCGCCTATGAAGCAACTCCGTGCAGGTGGGGAGCTGGGGGCTAGAACTGGGATCTTTATGCTGGTCCTTGTGCTTTGCGCCACATGCGCTTAACCCGCAGTGCTACCACCCGACTCCTAGACATAAGATTTTTGGAGAAGCATTATGCCATTTCCATCCTAAAAACGTTTACATTACATAAATAATCTTTCTGTTAAAGGCTTACTATTTATTCAGAGAGAAAGGTGAAGAGAAAACCAGAGCATCACTCTGATACATACAATGACAGGGATCAAACTTGGGACCCCATGCTTGAGAGTCCAATGTGTTATCCACTTTTGGAGACACCTCCTTGGCTGCCTGAGCATTTTCAATTAATTAATTAAAAATATTTATATTTATTTATTTTCCTTTTTGTTGCCCATGTCGTTATTGCTGTTGTAGTTGTTATTGTTCTTGTTACTGATGTCGTTGTTGGATAGGACAGAGAGAAACGGAGAGAGGAGGAGAAGACAAGAGAGGGGGAGAGAAAGATAAACACCTGCAGACCTGCTTCCCCACTTGTGAAGCGACTCCCCTGCAGATGGGGAGCCAGGGGCTCGACCAGGATCTTTATGCTGGTCCTTGCGCTTTGCGCCACGTGTGCTTAACCTGCTGTGCTACTGCCTGACGCCCTAATTAATTTTAATGAAAGAGAAAGAGATCAGAGCCCTGCTCAGCTCTAGCTAGTGAATGAACATGAGACCTCATAGCCTCAGGCATGAGTCTTTTGTAGAACCATTATGCTCTCTCTCAAGCCAACCAGACGTTGTTTTTTTTTTCAATTCTTCCTGTGATAGATATTTGCATATTACACCCAACACCAGCCCTCCACTACCATGAACTAAGTCCTCACCTCCCTCCCCTACAGTCCTGGGCTGTTGCAATAGATCACAACTAGTCTGAGATTCATCCTGTATTTTCCTTTTCTTTCTTTCTTCTTTTCTTTCTTTCTTTCTTTCTTTCTTTCTTTCTTTCTTTCTTTCTTTCTCCACCAGAGCACTGTTCAGCTCTGGTTTATGGTGTGGAGGATTGAACCTGGGACTTCGGAGCCTCAAGCATGAGAATCTGTTTGCATAACTATTATGCTATCTACCCTCTGTTCCTTTTCTGTGTCTTTTCCCCTCCCCTTTTGTTGCCCATGTTGTTTTGTTGTTGTTGTAGTTATTGTTGTTGTTACTGATGTCGCCGTTAGAGAGAAATGGAGAGAGGAGAGGACAGAGAGGGGGAGAGAAAGACAGACAACTGAAGACCTGCTTCACTGCCTGCGAAGCGACTCCCCTGCAGGTGGGGAGCCGGGGGCTCGAACTGGGACCCTTACACCGGTCCTTACGCTTGGTGCCATGTGCGTTTAACCTGCTGCACTACCACCCGACCCCCTCTGCGTTTATTAAGTTCCATCTATGAGTAATGTCATCTAGTATTTGTCCTCTTTCTGATGTAGCTCACTTAACATGATTCCTTCAAGGTCCATTCAAGATGTGGTAGAAGAGATTTCATCTTTTCTTACAGCTGAGTAGTATTCCACTGTGTACTTATACCACTACACACACACCCACAGCACTGCTCAGCTCTGGCTTATGGTGATGCTGGGGACTGAACTTGGAACCTCAGGTATGACTATCTCTTTACATAATCATTATGCTATTTTCCAGTTATTTTCCTTTTTTAATTAATTTATTAGAGACAGAGAGAAATTGAGAAAGGAGGGGGAAATAGAGGGGGAAAAAGAGACAGAGAGACCCCTGCAGCCCTGCTTCACCAATTGTGAAGCTTTCCCTGGGCAGGTGAGGACCAGGGGCTTGAACCTGGGTCCTTGCGCACTGTAGTGTACGCACTTAACCAGGTTTGCCACCGCCTGGGCCCCCAGTGATTTTACTTTTATTAATGAACGCAAGATAGAGGAAGGAGAGGAAGTGGGAGGGGGTGAAGGAACATGAGAACATCATTCTGGCACATGGGATGCTGGGGATCAAACTCAGGACCTCACACTTTCTTTTTTTTTTTTTAATATTTATTTATTTTCCCTTTTTGTTACACTTGTTTAACATTGTTGTGGTTATTAATGCTGTTGTTGTTGGATAGGACAGAGAGAAATGGAGAGAGGAGAGGAAGACAGAGAGGGGGAAAGAGAAAGATAGACACCTGCAGACCTGCTTCACCACCTGTGAAGCGGCTCCCCTGCACATGGGGGACCGGGGGCTCAAACCGGGATCCTTACACCAGTCCTTGCGCTTTGTGCCACGTGCACTTAACCCTCTGCGCCTCTGCCCGACTCCCAGGACCTCACACTTTCAAGTTCAGTACCCTACTCACAGACCCACCTTTTATTTTATTTTATTTTCCCTTTTGTTGCCCTTGTTGTCTTTTTATTATTATTATTATTATTATTGTTGTAGTTATCATCGTTGTAGCCATTAATGCTGTCGTTGTTGAATAGGATAGAGAGAAACTGAGAAAGGAGGGGAAGACACAGAGGGGGAAAGAAAGACAGACACCTGCAGACCTGCCTCACCGCCTGTGAAGCAACGCCCCTGCAGGCAGGGAGCTGGGGGGGGGGGCTTGAACAGGGACCCCCTATGTCAGTCCCTGCGCTTTGCACCACGTGCACTCAACCCACTGTGCTGCCGCCTGATTGCCAGACCCACTTTTTTTGGTCCCTCAGTCTACTTTTAACCTGTATGTATTGTTAATATTTTAATTATAAAACTTTTTTTTTTTTTTTTTTAAGATTTTACCTATTTCACTATTTTAAACCTTTTTATATTTATTTATTGGATAGAGACAGCTAGAAATTGAGAGGGAAAGGGGAGATAAAGAGAGGGAGAGAGATGGAGAGACACCAGCAGCCCTGCTTCACCATTTGTGAAGCTTTCCCCCTGCAAATGGGTACCAGGGGCTTGAATTGAGGTCCTTGCACACTGTAATGTGTGCACTTAGCCAGGTGCCCCACCACCCAGCCCCTAGATTTTACCTATTTATTAACGAGAAAGATAGAAGGGCCAGGTGGTGGCACACTTGTTTAAGCACATACATTACAGTGCTCAAGGACCTGGGTTCAAGCCCCTGGTCCCTATCTGCAGAGGGAAAGCTTCACGAGTGGTGAAGTGGGGCTGCAGGTGTCTATCTCCCCTTCCTCTCAATTCCTGGCTGTCTCTATCCAATAAATAAAGATAATGAAAAAAAAATTAAAGTCAATGTCAATGGCAGTAGTTAAAAAAAAAAAAAAGATAGAAGAGAAAGAACCAGACATCACTCTGGTACATGTGCTGCTGGGGACTGAAGTCAGGACCTCATGCTTGAGAGTCCAATGCCTTATCCACTTCACCATCTCCTGGACCACACAATTATTATAAAACTTTCTACTGGGAGTCAGGCTGTAGCGCAGCGGGTTAAGCGCAGGTGACATAAAGTGCAAGGACCGGTGTAAGGGTCCCGGTTCGAGCCCTGGCTCCCCACCTGCAGGGGAATCACTTCACACGCGGTGAAGCAGGTCTGCAGGTGTCTATCTTTCTCTCCCCCCTCTGTCTTCCCCTCCTCTTTCCATTTCTCTCTGTCCTATCCAACGAGAACAATCATAACTACAACAATAAAACAGCAAGGGCAACAAAAGGGAATAAATAAAATATTAAAAAAAAACTTTTATTGAAGTAAAACCCATGTATATCTGTTTTAGATCGTTTCACTGGGTAGTTACACTTTTAAAGGCCACCCAAAGTATCCATATACACGGCACAGAGGAGTTAGAGGAATTCACTCTCAAAACAGGTCCCTTTATCAACTGTCATCTTCCATGAGCCTCAATCAATCAACATGGCATGTCCCTCCAGGCCTCTTTTCTTTGCACCTCTGTCTCTCTACATACTTCTCTCTTTCCCTTCAAGTTGCCATAAATTAGGTATAGGAAGTAGAATTTTACTAAATTTTTTAAATGGCTTAATGAGGGATCAGGAGATAGCTCAGTGGTAGAATGCTGGCTATACTGTGCATGGGACTCTGAATTCCACAAAGGAACACCGTGGACAGCACAAAGGTCGGGGCACAGCTCCATGGCTGGGTCTGTGTCTCTTCCTCTTAAGAAGGTAAATAAGGGGATGGGCTGTGGTGCACCAAGTTAAAAGCACAAGGACCCATCCAAGGATATGGGTTCAAGCTCTCGCTATCCACCTACAAGGGGTCTGCTTCACGATTGGTGAAGCAGGTGTGCAGGTGTCTGTCTTTCTCTCTCCCTCTCTCCCTCCCACTCCTCTCTCAATTGTTCTCTGTCCTATCCAATAAAATGGAAAAAATGGCCTCCAGGAGCAGTGGATTCATAGTGCCGGCCCCAAGCCCCAGTGATAACCCTGGAGGCAAAAACAAAACAGAATGTAGAATAAAAGAAAACTAGTGAGGGAGGCCAGTCAACAGTGTCACACATAGAGGGCCCTCGGTTCATTCCCCAGTGCCACTTTATAAAAAACAAGTGAAATGACCTAATGAGTCAGAAGTTGAAAAAGAATTTATAAGGCAAAAAAAAAAAAAAAAAAAGAATTTATAAGGCATCATTTCTGCATAATCCATTAACTGATTATAAAAGGTTCACTAAATTAACCAATGATGAAGTACCATCTTTTACTGGTTCATTCAACTGCTGCTGCTGCTTCTTCTTCTTTTTTTTTTTTTTTTAATACCAGAGCACTGCTCTGGCTTATGGTGGTGCTGGGGATTGAACCTGGGACCTCAGAGAGTCCTTTGTATAACCATTATGCTGTCTCCCCAGCCTTGTCCACAGCCTCTAAAGTGTTCTTTTTATTAAACTCACTTCAGTTGACTCTTTCACAAGGTCCTCTATTCCCACATTGGTATCCTGACATTTATGGAGGGAATGGGACAGACATTCCACCTAATCACCCAGGAATCCCTCCCAACTGGAAACTAGAATTATTCTGTTTCTAAAATGAGAGGCCTGGGCAACAAGTGGTGGCTTGAGAGATGGTCCCTACCTTGAATTTTTCTCAGTTCTGAAGTGAAATCTTGTTCTTCACCAGTTTCCTGGATGTACAGGGGCCCCCAAGGTTCATAGTTGTGGCTGGCGTCCACAGACTCTGGCTGTGTGTCGCCTGAGAATTCCTTTGCTGCTACTGAAGATGACATCTCCTCCCACATTGGTTTTGGTTTACTTGGAGGGGAGACCTAGAGGCAAATAGGAAGGACTGGCTTTGTATAGAGAATGCAGGGTCAGGAGACACACGACTTACCATATGCACGAGGCCTTTGGTTCAATCCCTGACCCATTATAGGAGCACCATGGACAGCACGAAGGAGAAGCTCTATGGTTAGTGGAGCTATATTTTGATTCTCTCCATCTGTCTGTCTTCCTGCCCAATTATATAGAATCAACAAATTGGACCAGAGCGGCCACTTGGCAGTATCATGTGTGTGTATGTGTGTCCTTGTCTCATTCAGTAGAAACTTCCATCCAGCTGTTCTGACTGTACAGGCAGGCCCATTCCAGCCTGGAACACACCCTCCCACCTTACAGCTAAGCCTCCCAGCCCACCTGTGGTCCTGGCTCATCCAGTTCTTGCTCCAGATCTTCCAGGAGCCTAACGGCCTCTTCGGCACTCTCGGGGCAGTGCTCCTGCACCCACGCCTGCAATTCACGGGGCAGGATGCTCAGGAACTGCTCCAGCACCAGCAGCTCCAGGATCTGCTCCTTGGTGTGCAGCTCAGGCCGCAGCCACTCACAGCAGAGCACCCGGAGTTGGCTGAGGGCCTCCCGGGGCCCAGGAGTGTCATGGTACCCAAACTGCCTGAAGCGCTGGCGGAAAATCTCAAGGTTGGGACAGCAGTTCCCTTTCTCCTCCTTGACTTTCAGGATCCCCGGCTCTGGCTCCTGTGGATGCTGAAGGCCAACTGTGGTGGTCATGCTCAGCACCTTGGTCATCGCACAGCCCCCAGAAACAGCCTGGCTCCAGGCAGGGCTCTGTGTAGCGGTGTTTGGGTTTCTGGCTCTTTAGGGCTACTCGATGAACCTAAGACAATGTAGTTAATATAAAGTTACCTAAAAGTGATTTTTTTTGTCTGTATAGACATACTTTTAGCACAGAAACTGGAATTTATGGCCGCCACAGAACTACCATATAAAAACTGCTATTTAAATCTTTCTGAGTCAGCTCAGGGCAGCCTTTGATTTCATTTTGTCTCCATCCTCCTAAAAAGTATCTATAGCATAAGTTTTAAATTAAATTGGTTTTGCTCCAAAAACCGTTTCAGAATCCTACAACTCCTGAGACTGCAACAAGTTATCTAATGCCAAAGGCACTCTGTTTAAACCCAAGACCTTTGGTTTCAATATTAACAAGTTACTACTGAAGTAACTGTGTTAAGGGGGTCTGGCTGAGCATATGTTACCATGCTCAAGGACCTGAGTTTAGCTCCCAGTCCCCATCTACAGGAGGGACATTTCATAAGTGAAGTGTGCTGCAGATCTCTCTCTCTTCCTCTTTATCTCTCCCTTCCCTCTTAATTTCTGTCTGTCCAACAAACAAATAACTGAGCTAGTCAGCATAGCCAGGTATTATGTTAGAAGACTGGGACTGACTAGTGTATTTAAAATTGATCAAATAGAATTATTAGAGCCATTTTGAGCTTCATAAGACTCTTTTTATTGTTGTTGTAATTATTGTTATTGATATTGTCATTGTTGGATAGAACAGAGAGAAATGGAGAGAGGAGGGGAAGATGGAGGAAAAGAGAAAGATAGACAGACCTGCATCACCACCTGTGAAGCGACTCCCTTGCAGGTATGGAGCCAGGGGCTTGAACCGGGATCTTTACGCCAATCCTTGTATATTGTAGGACTCATGTAAGTATATTGTAGGACTTGTATATTGTAGGACTCATTTAAGTAGGATATTCTCAAGTTCTTTTTCTGGGGGGTGGTGGAGGGAGGAACCAGAATACCACTCCGCCATATGCACTGCCAGGGCTCAAATCTGGGACCTCTAGGTGGGCTATGGAGAAGTACAATCATTATGCAAAAGACTGTGCTTTGGCTAAAATAAAAGTTTTTGAATATGCTAAGATTTTTTTTAAGTTTTTAAAAAAATATTTATTCCCGGGAGTCGGGCTGTAGCGCAGCGGGTTAAGCGCAGGTGGCGCAAAGCACAAGGACCGGCATAAGGATCCCAATTCAAACCCCGGCTCCCCACCGGCAGGGGAGTCGCTTCACAGGCTGTGAAGCAGGTCTGCAGGTGTCTATCTTTCTCTCCCCCTCTCTGTCTTCCCCTCCTCTCTCCATTTCTCTCTGTCCTATCCAACAACGACAACAATAAAAAAAGGCAACAAAAGGGACTAAATAAATGGATATTAAAAAAAGTCCATGGAGGCTCAGGATGTGGGGCAGTGGATAAGGTACTGGTCTCTCAATCATTAAGTCCTGAGTTCAATCCCTGATATATCATGATGCTTTGGTTCTTTTTTTTTTTTTAGATTTTATTTATTTGTTACTAAGAAAGATGAAAGATAGGAGGAGAGGGAGTCGGGTAGTAGAGCAGTGGTTAAGCGCAGGTGGCACAAAGCAAAAGGACCGGCGTAAGGATCTCGGTTGAGCCTCCCGCTCCCCACCTGCAGGGAAGTCGCTTCATAGGCGGTGAAGCAGGTCTGCAGGTGTCTTTCTCTACCCCCTCTCCATTTTTCTCTGTCCTATCCAACAACGATGACATCAATAACAACAATAATAACTACAACAATAAAACAACAAGGGCAACAAAAGGCAATTAAAAAAAATGAAAGAAAAGAGGAGAGAGAGAGAGAAAGAACCAGACATCACTCTGGTATATGTGCTGCCGGGGATTGAACTCAGAACCTCATTCTTGAGAGTCCAATGTTTTTTGTTTTTTTTTCCCTCCACGGTTATTGCTGGGCTTAGTGCCTGCACCATGAATCCACTGTTCCTGGAGGCCATTTTTTTCCCCTTTTGTTGCCCTTGTTGTAGCCTCATTGTGGTTATTATTATTGCCATTGTTGATGTTGTTCATTGTTGAATAGGACAGAGAAATGGAGAGAGGAGGGGAAGACAGAGAGGGGAAGAGAAAGACAGACACCTGTAGACCTGCTTCACCGCCTGTGAAGCGACTCCCCTGTAGGCGGGGAGCCAGGGGCTCGAACCGGGATCCTTATGCCGGTCCTTGCGCTTTGCGCCACATGCGCTTAACACGCTACGCCACCGCCCGACCCCCTGAGAGTCCAACGTTTTATCCACTACACCACCTCCCGGACCACATGGTTCTCTTATAAAAAGAACAACAATTTCCATAAGATGCCACACAAACCAACAATCCCAGCCCATACAGAATCCTTCAATAAGTTTACATTGTGATATAATTTTATAGATAGTGCTCAGTTTTATATATTTATACACCATTGTCTTTCTCTTGAACAACTCTGAGTAGCCCATGAAAATGTGTTTCCAGACATGAACAGATCTTATGAGTGTGCTCTCTTTCTTCTTTCCCTACATTTTATTACTTATTGTTCATTTACCAAAGCACTGCTCAGCTCTGGCTTATAGTTGTGTGGGGGACTGAATCAAGACTTTGGTGCCCTAGGTATGAGTCTTTTTATATAATCACTATGCTCCCTACCCGCCCCTATTTTATTTTATTATTCTTTGTTTGGAATGAGAGTGATTCAAAGAGAAGGGTTAGAGCCCTGCTCAGCTCTGGCTGATGGTGGAGCAGGGGATTGATCCCCGAACCTCAGGCATGGGAGCCTTTTGTAGAACCACTGTGCTGTCTCCCCAATCCCACCTTTCAATCTTAAACAAAGCCCGATGGGCCTGTTCTCTCCCTGAGCTCGAACAATCAGGTTTGAGTCTGGAACGCCCACTGAAAGAAGAGGAAAAGATGGGGGCAGTCGGGATGAGACCGGCCGCTGGACGCCGGGAAGGTCCAGGAAACGGCAGTGGAACGCCACCACGGCGGTTGCACTGGCGGAGCCCCGGGGGAGGCGGCGGCGGCGGCCGGCGAGCCAGCGCCTCCACCGGCCGGAGCTGGGCAGGGTCGGGTAGCCCCTCCCTAAGCCCTCCCAGCGCCGGTTTGGGGATTCCCTCGAGCCTCTTGCCGCCTCGCCCTCCACTCGTCTCGAGCCCTTTGGGTCTAAGTCTCCCTCTCCCACCCGCGACATGAATAGAGGAGCGGGAAACTCACCGGGAAGCAGAGCCGCTCGGGGAGCTGCGACACTGCGACGCTCGGGACTGGTCGGCGCGGCCGGAAGTGCGTCAGAGGCCTGCCTGCGAGTGGGGGGGACCACCGCGGCCTTTCTAGGAATCAGGAGGTCTCGGCGCTCGGAGTAGGAGGTCACAGTGCGGGCAGGCAGGCCGTGGTTGTCTGTCCACCCAGCTCGGCCACAGAGGGTTCTCAGGTTCCTAGGCTGTGGACCCGCGAGGTTGCAAGACTCAGTGAAGAAGCCTCAGCCTGCCTTTTCTTTTTTTCTTTAATAATGTTGCTCTATATGTACTTTGCTTTTTTTTTTTTTTAATATTTCAACGAGAAGAGCACTGCTCAGCTCTGGCGATGCTGGTGCTGGAGATTGATCCTGGGACCTCAGAGCCTCAGGCAGGAGAGGCTTTTGTAGAACCACTGTACTGTCTCCCCCACCCTCGGTCTGCCTTTTGCTGCAGGTCTCCAGAATGCATTCTCTGTGTTGTCGACCACAGTGGCCCCCACCTCTGCTCCCCACTGAGTCTGCTTTCTCCTAGTCCTGCAAAAGTCACCCCCCCTCCCAAGGGGCGGCAAGAGGATTGAACCTGGGATTTCAGAGCCTCAGACTTGAAAGTCTCTGCACAGCTGTTATGCTATCTCCCCTGCACATTTTACCACAGCACTGATCAGCTCAGTTTATGGTGGTGTGGGAGATTGAGCCCCAGACTTGGAGCCTCAGGCATGAGTCTCTACATAACCACTATGCTATGTACCTCCACCCACCACATTTCTTTTTCTTTAAAGACTTAAGAAATTAAGATGAGGTGGCGCAGTGGATAAAGCATTGGACTCTCAAGCATGAGGTCCTGAGTTCAATCTTGGCAGCACATGTACCAGAGTGATATCTGGTTCTTTCTCCTTTCTCATGAATAAAAAAAAAAAAAAATCAAGTTGTGTGTGGGTGATAGAGGGAAAGAAAGAAGACACCTGCAACACTGCTTCATATTCTTGAAACCTTCCCCCGAAGGTGGGGACTGGGGGTTTGAGTTTGGGACTTTGAGCATTTTAATGTGTTCAACCAGTTGCATCACCACCCGCCCCTGACTTTAAACTATTTCATAGGAGATAATGGAAACTGGTAGTTATCAGAGGCCCATTCCAGTGCATGTGGTACTGGGGATGCAATCAACTTTTTTTTTTTTTTTACCTTCAGAATTATCGCTGGGGCTCTGTGCCTGCACTACATATCTACTGCTCCTGGGGGCCATATTTTTCAATTGGATAAAACAGAAATTGAGAGGGAAGGGGAAGATGGGAGGGGGGGAGACACCTGCAGTCCTGCTTTACCGCCTGAAGCAACCCCTGAAGCTGGCGGCTCAAACCTGGATCCTTGCGTTTTGTACTAGGTGTGCCACCGTCTACCCCCCTGGAATGAACTTTTAAAAAACTTTGATATGACACAGAGAGGGAAGGGGATATAGTACTTTCACTTTAAAAAGTTACCCAGAGGGAGTCGGCTGGTAGCGCAGCGACTTAAGTGCACGTGACAAGAAGCTCAAGGACCGGCATAAGGATCCCAGTTCGAGCCCCTGGCTTCCCACTTGCATGGGAGTCGCTTCACAGGTGGTGAAGCAGGTCTGCAGGTGTCTATCTTTCTCTCCCCGTCTGTCTCCCCTCCTCTGTCGACTGTCCTGTCCAATGACAGCAGCAACAATAACCACAATGATAAAACAAGGGCAACAAAAGGGGAAAAAATGGTCTCCAGGAGCAGTGGACTCGTGGTGCAAGCACCGAGCCCCGGCAATAACCCTGGAGGGAAAAAAAAGTTATCCAGAGGGAGTTGGGTGGTAGTGAAGAGGGTTAAGCGCACTTGTCACGAAACGCAAGGACCTGCGTAAAGATCCCGGTTCGAGCCCGGCTTCCCACCTGCTGGGAAGTCGCTTCACAGGAGGTGAAGCAGGTCAGCAAGGTGTCTATCTTTCTCTCCCCCCCCCCTGTCTTCCCCTCCTCTCTCCATTTCTCTCTGTCCTATCTAACAATGACATCAATAACAACAATAAAAAAAAGGGCAACAAAAGGGGAAAAAAAGTTACCCAGAATTTTAGGATAGCATTTCACAAGGTAGCCCCTGTGAAGTTACTTTGAACTGCATCTGTGCTAAGACTGTGTTTGGGAGGGAGCAAGGGATTTAGCCCAGGGTCTCAGAGATAAGGCTGCATGCATTCTACCACTGAATTACATACCTGGTTCCAGGTCTAGTTTACTCTTGTATGCATTTGTCCTTACCTAAAACATGTGCATATATGCAATTACTGATGAAAACAAAACCCACAAATATTGTCACCTAGAGATAATTTATTGTTTTACCATGAACCAGAAAAGAATACAAAGTATTACACCCATCATTTCTTTCTCCAACCTTGTTACTCTAATGTGGCAGATAACTACCAGCCTCGTAAGACAGGTCATTGACCTTAAATACATAGAAATTTTTTCTTTGCTGCCATTTCTCATGATTGAATCTTTAGTCCCCACTGAAGACTCCAACTATATATATATACCAGAGCACTGCTCAGCTCTGGCTTATGGTGGTGCTGGGGATTGAACCTGGGACATTGGAGGTTCAGGTTTGCCGTTATGCTCTCTCCCCCCACCCTCAACGTGTTCTGAACTTCTAATGGAGCATTTCCCTAGCCTTGGGGGGCGGGAGGGAAATCCCACTTTTCCTAATGAGTCCATTATTTATTGAAGGATTTCTTTCTAGAAGTGTTTAGGATTTTTAATGTTCAATTTCAAAATCATCTACTGAAATCTACTAACATCTGGGCTCTTCAATAGCTAGTGAAATAAGTCCAGTTCTCAACAGCAGTAACTTAATCCTGCAAGTACACAAACACAAGTACTTCTTTCCCCTGTCCCCACTTTAGGTCTAATTATTCTAAGATAAGAAACTAGGAACTGACAAAGACAGAAAGGGTTGTTTTTATCTAGTCTACAGATAAAGAAAATGATGCCTTAGCTCTCCATACAGATTTAGGCGCATCATGTTGACCTGGCTGTAGTAATCTCTATCCAACTAAAAGTTAATAAAAACCATTTTAAAAGAATGACTGATTTCGCTTGCACATCCCAGACTTGACACCTAAGCCTAGGTATTTTCAGAACAGCGATTTCCCATGTGGCCATAATCTGCACCCTCCCACCCACCCACCCTCACATACTCATTTGTAGGTAAGGACCCTTGCTACAACTAGCAAATCCACATGCTTTGTCCTGGCTAGGGTGGACTATAATCACTTAGGTGGTCAAGGCAGAGGGGAGGCGAGTGAGCATGACCCCAACTTTTTCTCTTCTCCCTCTCTGCCAAGGGTTCAGTTACTGTCTCAGCTGTCTACAAGTGGGGCTGTCTACAAGTCTCCTTCTTCATACATGGGACAAAGTGGGGAGACTACTCGAAGGTCCCTTGTCCCTTCCCTTGATAAAAGGAACAATAACATTCCAACCTGGACCTGGAGTGAAGTCCATATTTCAGTGCCACCATTTATTCTCTTACAGATCTCATTCTTTAGATCTGAAGATACTCAACTGCACTGCTTAAAGAGTGCTTGCTGAGAGTCCAACTTTAACACCAGTTAACTTGATTCATGTGTAATTTGATGTGAATCACGGTTCTTTAATACACAGATTTGAGAACCTCAATGGTTTAAAAAAAAAAAAACTACAAAACCAGCAGAAATTTGTTTAAAAGTCAACCCAATGCCCACTCTTAACCTTACACTGTTTTATAACAGAGATAATCAAGAGAGCCGTGTTAGCCACTATCAAATGGAACCAGACTATAGATAACAAGCTCTCATGTTAAAACGATTCTGTTATGAGATGTTCAAAAAAGCATTTCCCAAACTTTTGTTTTATCTGCAGAATTAGAGATGGCTTGTCTCCCTAAAACTTCAAGTTTGCTTTTTTAGTTTTTACAAAGCTTTGAAAAGTAAGCAGTAAGTTCATTTTTAGATATAATAAAAAAATCAATCTGAATAGCAAAATAATTGCTTTTAAATGTACAGTAGTGTCCATTCTAAAAACGAAGCCCAACACTGTCAGGAAAACTTCTCAATAACTCTTTAAATCCTCCAGTAGTAGTTAAAAAAAAAAAACTACTCTAATTGATTTCCTTGATTTCCTCTCTGATTCTGCTTTTCACTTTGCAAACCTGTAGGCCCATGCTTATTTGGTTTCCCAGTCAGGGAATGCCAGCCCACCCCAACCCCCACCTCGTAGAGTTCTGAGAAGTTGCTCAGAGTGGAAAATACAAAAAAGATGGCTCCTCGGGCAAGTTTAACATGTTAACACGGTCATTCCAACCCACAGGACTAATCACACGAGGATGTAGAATGAACCTGGTTAATTAGCTCAAGATGAAATGAGACGATTAGAATGGCCAGACCCTGGACTGACAGTGATCAACTGGGACAGGAATTAAGAGAATGGCTGCAGCTCTGGGTCTTTATAAGTGCACTCTCCTCGTAGCCTTAAGCCAGGGGAACTGCCAGCAGGACAGCATGTGGGAGCATAGCCAGAGGCAATGTTGGAAAATACTCCCATCTTGTTAGGAAACTGATGGCAATGCCAAGAACTGGATGCATCTGTGCCTATCTTGCAGGAGAGTCCCATCCTGGTGATTTAGCCCTCAAATCTCCCATGCACGGGACTGAAGAGTTAGTGGGAGAGCAGGGCTCCAATTTACAGTATCTGGTCAATTGTGGACTGTCCAGGAAACTCCCCATTCTAAATTCACGCAGAAGGCCCTCTTCCTATATCCCCCCAACCGGGCCCCTTGGCTTCACTTGGTGACAGCTCAGGGGTCAGCTTCCTGGCTTTGAAGATAACTTCCCGGAAGCTGTTCCATGTGAGTGCTAGTCTGCCCCTCTTAGTGACTTTCCTAATTGCCTCTCTTGTTTGGACAAGCATTAAGCTTTAGGCATTAAGCTTTTCTTTTTTCTTTCCCAGTTTCCCCCCTCAGTTCTAAGAACTTTTTGTCTATAACCACATCAACTTCATTACTTGCTCTAAAAGTCTCTTTTTGGTTGTGGGGGGGAGTGATGTGTTCTGTCAAATACATTAAGACGAAACAGTTTCTGTGTACAGGGGGTATACAGAATAATGAAGGGCTTGGACTACAAGACACAGATGATGAGATTATGATCATACAAAATATATAGAAGTACCAATGTCAACAACGTGATTTTCACTCTTGTTTCTTTAGCACATCCCCACATTTTTCTTCTTTTATGGATCCCCTGGTGTTAAGACTGAGCTTCCTCTGCAGTGTTTCTAAAATTCTTCACATGATTGGAACATCCTGACAGAATTTTCTGTTGAGTGCTATACATTAAAGTTTTCTCACATATAATATTAATAAAGTCTATTTACAGTGTGAGCTCTCTGGTGCTAAGGGCCAAACTGTGATGAAAGGCTTTGCCATATTCATCACATCCAAGAGGTCCATTTCGGGAATGACTTTTCTGATGTTGGAGGTGAACTGCCTCACACAAGTCAAGCGCATCAAAACCTCTCTGCATACTTAGCCTGGTGTCACTTGAATGTCTTCAATCAAATATGAAGTGCCTTACTTATCAAGATGTCTCCTTCATCTCTGCTCTTGGGCTTTAATCTCCTGTCAGGCTGGAGTAGAAACAACCCCACAACTTGAAGAATTTCTCTTCCTGGAAAGGTTATGGTCTAGTTTTAAAACACTTCAAACATTTCCACTAGGTCAACTAGTATGCTAATGGCACTGTTAACTGACTGTCAGATCCATCCAAGATCTTCTGATTTCTCATTAAGTGTTAGGCCATGACTATTACACGTTGCACCAAACATCTGACAAATGACCACACACGATGTGGTTTTAGCAGTTATTGCCTGTTTTCTTTAGCAAACCTATCTCTGAAGAGTTTCTTCAAGGGGTGTGTCTGCTGAGGACCTTAAGCAAACTCAGTGGCTTCCTATAGACAGTTTAATGTTCCAGTCAAATGGGAATTAAATGTGGGGACACAGGTAACATTTAACTTCCATTCCAGACACCAAAAAGGGAGACGGTTGAGTTATTTCAATGTGCGGGTGTGACAAGTCAACATGGACCACATCAAAATGCTCTTACTCTTCAGAAGTCAGCGCATTGAGTAGCATTTGGGGTCATAACCCCGCTGCTTTCAGTTGTTCCCTCACAAGTCTTTGCTCAGATGCATGGGCAGTTTTCTACGGCACCATCAGCAGAAGTTCTCCGACTCTGTGGGGCTCTCCAGTCATGGAGCTGGTCTTCAGGTTTGTTCTCATCCTTTTTTTTTTTTTTTTAAAGCCAGAGTACTAATCAGCTCTGGCTTATGGTGGTGTGGGGGGATTGAACCTAGAACTTCAGAGCCTCAGGCATGAGAGTCTCTTTGCATAACCAATATGCTATCTAACCCTGCCTAGTCTATTCTCATCTACATCACCACGGTCCCACCAGGCTGGCCACAATCATTTGTGTGTTCTCACAAGCACAGACATCTTTGTCCATGTCCTTGATGACTATTTATAGTCACAAAAAAGACACTTGGGTTTCCACAGATGTGGGGTTGAAACAGTCCCTGGCATGAGCTTTGAGGCAGCCAACTGCATCCTGCAAACATGATGGAAAAGATCAACCTCATCACCTTAACCTTACCTTAATTTTGAGTGATAAGAAACAGAAAAGACATTGTATACTATGACCCAGACACCCAACTTCTCAGAGCAACATACGTATTATGATGGCACAGAGTTTCTGGTAAGTGTAGAAAACAAACAAACAAAAAAAAACTACTTCCTACTAATTTCCTTTCCTTGGAAAAATAACAAAAGCAAAACCAAACAAAATTTAAAAATCCCACCTTTTGAACAGTGCTATCTAAGTTACAAATGATCACGAGGGATGCCAGACTGTGGTGCACCGGATTAAGTACACATAGTACAAATGATCTGGAAAGTTCCCCAATCACCATGCTGCTTGGCAGCTGAGCAAAGGGAATCTGGCTCTGATCTTTGCCACAGAAAGATGTAAAAAAAAATAATAAAAGAAGCCTCAGTCAGTGTTCATAGTTTTGGGCGGCCAGATGAGGACTACAGTGTGCTTTCTGGCATGTGGGAGTATTTACTCACTGATCTGGATTTGAAAAGTCTGCAGGTGGCTTCATTGATGCCTTTCCTTTGTATTTAGGGCAAAAGTTGTATCAGACCCTAGAGCTGAATTAGCATGCCCGAGGCTCTGAGGGTCCAGTTCAAAAGTTGGGCTTTGTCATCAATGCAAAAGGACTGTGAGAAGCCACGTGTGCTGAGGGCCCTGTGTTAGCAAGCACTATACTTGGAGATGCAGAGACGATAGCAGAGACAGACCCTGATGATCACAGCATCTTTTGGGGGAGGCGATGGAAACTTCCAGACACAGAACAACAAAGGACTAAGAGACAGTTTACAATCAAGTGCTAACTTGTGGAGAATTATAACATCTGGGAGTGCAATAGTGTTTTGGGGACTTTTGAGGTGGAGAAAGTGTTTTCAATCCCGGTTGCAGGTTCGGGAGAATTTCTCGCAGTGAAGACAGAACCATCTCCAAGCATGGGCGTCCTTTGGAACTGTAGACTGGTGCACGTACCCTCTCAGGAAGAGATAGAAATCTTTGGTTTGACACTGATCAGCACAGTCCTAGATTTCCATAGCTTTGGTAGGCTACCAGTGATCACATATATAACTTTGCGTACTTATAACTAGTCTGAGCAGCATGTTCTGATGGGAGTTTTATTTTAGTGTCCCTCCACCTCCTCCTTTTTTTCTTTTTCCTTTTTGAGAAATAGGGTAGAGCAAGAGGTTGGTGGCCAAGTAGGGCTTGTTTGTAGCAAACAACTTCTTAACCCCGTTATCAGGTTCACAGCACCAATCTCAATCTTTCCATTATACACTGTGGTTGCTGAGAAGCCAATGGTGCCTTAGAGGAATCCTCATTACTGCAAAGTCTGACACCTGACTGTGTGTGTGCTTTTATCTTGAAAGGAAATCTTAGGTAGATCATCCCTTGGATTTACACACGCACAGACGACACAAAGGCAGAACAGTGCTGATGCAACTACAAGGTTCCTGAAGTGTGACTGGGCTTTGAGAATCTGGAGGCTGCTGAATTTCCCCCTTCC
Organism: Erinaceus europaeus; assembly: GCF_950295315.1. Taxonomy (NCBI): domain Eukaryota; kingdom Metazoa; phylum Chordata; class Mammalia; order Eulipotyphla; family Erinaceidae; genus Erinaceus; species Erinaceus europaeus. The sequence goes on along the minus strand of NC_080176.1, from coordinate 25,679,788 downwards.
TGGGCACACACCTCTGGAATCACTCTGGAAACAAAAGGGAGAGATAGCTTGCTGGCAAACACTCTGGCTTTTACACACAGCTCTTCAGGAATGCTCCAAAGGCGTCGAGGGAGGCTGGGCTGTACTCAGAGGCTCGCTCTCGGGTGTGGATTCTGTGGTGCAGAGTGAGGGTGGAGCTCCGAGTGAAGGCCTTGCCGCACTTTGTGCACTTGTAGGGTTTTTCTCGGGTATGGATTCTCCGGTGCAGAATAAGATACGAGTTTCGGTTGAAAGCTTTCCCACACTCGCTACATTCATAGGGCTTTTCCCCCGTGTGGATTCTCTGATGTTTGGTGAGATCTGAGCTCTGGCTGAAGGCCTTCCCGCACTCGTTACATTCGTAAGGTTTCTCTCCAGAGTGGATGCGCTGGTGCAGGATGAGGTTGGAGCTGTGACTGAAGGCCTTGCCGCACTCGTTACATTCATGAGGCTTCTCTCCTGTGTGGATTCTCTGGTGTAGGACTAGGTTAGAGTTAAGACTGAAGGCCTTCCCACACTCACTACATTCGTAGGGTTTCTCTCCAGTGTGAATGATTTTATGGCGGATAAGGCTGGAGCTCCTGGTGAAGCACTTACCACATTCATCACACCTGTGAGACTTTGCTCCTGTCGGGACTTCTTCCGGGTTGTTAAAGTTTGAACTCAGGCTGAAGCTTCTTCCCAGCCCCTTCCCCTTCTCCCTTGGACCTCTCTCTCCAGGAGTGGGTTTTTTTTCCTTGACTGCAGCTAGCCCTGCATCTTTCTTTTCTTTTCCAGTTTTCTCCTCAGGGTTTCTTGGCTGCTGCCTTTCTACTATTCTGCCTTGCTGCTCACGTTTCTCTCCAAACTCTTTCTGGAATCGGCTTCTTGTCTCCCCACGTGAGGCTGAGTCTTCCGCAGCTTCAGCCTTTGAGGTTGACTCCTCATTCTCATTCCTATTTTCACAACCTGACACAACAAAGCAGAGAAAACAATAGCACGTGTTTTCTTTTGAATGTACAAGTTAATCAAGTGAACCTGTGTCCCTGCTTCCACACGCCTACAAAATGGTCTCAAGATATTTTAACAACAGGATGTTAAAAATGGGAATCAGGCCCCCACACCTATGGACATCTAATTTTTGACAAAGGGGCCCAGACTATTACATGGGGAAAGCAGAGTCTCTTCAACAAATGGTGTTGGAAACAATGGGTTGAAACACGCAGAAGAATGAAACTGAACCACTGTATTTCACCAAATACAAAAGTAAATTCCAAGTGGATCAAGGACTTGGATGTTAGACCACAAACTATCAGATACTTAGAAGAAAATATTGGCAGAACTCTTTTCCGCATAAATTTTAAAGACATCTTCAATGAAACGAATCCAATTACAAAGAAGACTAAGGCAAGCATAAACCTATGGGATTACATCAAATTAAAAAGCTTCTGCACAGCAAAAGAAACCACTACCCAAACCAAGAGACCCCTCACAGAATGGAAGAAGATCTGTACATGCCATACATCAGACAAGAGTTTAATAACCAACATATATAAAGAGCTTGCCAAACTCAACAACAAGACAACAAATAACCCCATCCAAAAATGGGGGGGAGGACTTGGACAGAATATTCACCACACAAGAGATCCAAAAGGCCGAGAAACACATGAAAAAATGCTCCAAGTCTCTGATTGTCAGAGAAATGCAAATAAAGACAACAATGAGATACCACTTCACTCCTGTGAGAATGTCATACATCAGAAAAGGTAACAGCAGCAAATGCTGGAGAGGGTGTGGGGTCAAAGGAACCCTCCTACACTGCTGGTGGGAATGTAAATGGGTCCAACCTCTGTGGAGAACAGTCTGGAGAACTCTCAGAAGGCTAGAAATGGACCTACCCTATGACCCTGCAATTCCTCTCCTGGGGATAGATCCTAAGGAACCCAACATATCCATCCAAAAAGATCTGTGTACACATATGTTCTTGGCAGCACAATTTGTAATAGCCAAAACCTGGAAGCAACCCAGGTGTCCAACAACAGAGGAGTGGCTGAGCAAGTTGTGGTATATAGACACAATGGAATACTACTCAGCTGTAAAAAATGGTGACTTCACCGTTTTCAGCTGATCTTGGATGGACCTTGAAAAATTCATATTGAGTGAATAAGTCAGAAACAGAAGGATGAATATGGGATGATCTCACTCTCGGGCAGAGGTTGAAAAACAAGATCTGAAAAGAAAACACAAGTAGAATCTGAAATGGAATTGGCGTATTGCACCAAAGTAAAAGACTCTGGGGTGGGTGGGTGTGGAGAATACAGGTCCAAGAAGGATTCAGAGGACCTAGTGGGGGTTGTATTGTTATATGGGAAACTGGGGAATGTTATGCATGTACAAACTATTGTACTTACTGTTGAATGTAAAACATTAATTCCCCAATAAAAAAAATAGTAGCTCAAAAAAAAAAAAAAAAAGAGAATCAGAAGACAGGTAAAGTAGTTAACAATGGGAGGAGGAGGGGAGAGCAGGCGGTGATGCACCTGATTAAGCACACACATTACAGTGAGCAAGGACCTGGGTTCAAGCCCCTGTCACCACCTGCAGTGGGAAAGCTTCACAAGTGGTGAAGCAGGGCTGAAGGTATCTGTCTCTCTATCTCTGCCTTCCCTCTCAATTTCTCTCTGTCTCTAGCCAATAAAAAATAATAATAAAAGAAATAACAACAGAGGGAACACAGCCACCCACCAGGTAAAGAAGGAAGAAAAGGATGAGAAATTAACAGAAGAGACCAGAATCCACAGTTCTGTTGGTAACCACTGGTAATTAATCTGAAGGAATAAATCTATGACACAAAAGTTATGTCCTGGGTGGGGGTAGAGAGCATAATGGTTATGCAAAGAGACTCTCATTCCTGAGGCTCTAAAGTCTCAGGTTCAATCCCCTGCACCACCATAAAGCAGAGCTGAGCAGTGCTCTGGAAAAAAAAAAAAGTTATGTCCTGCTTCTTATATAAGCATATGTAAGTGACATCAGCAGGAAGAAAAACAGTTAATAATGAAGATTAGGACATGGGTAGATAACATAATGGTTATATAAAGACACTAAAGCCTGAGGCTCCAAAGTCCCAAGTTCAATCCCCTGCACCACCATAAGCCAGAGCTAAGTAGTGCTCTGGTAAATTTTAAAAATAATAAAAAAAAAAATAAAAAGTGAAGAGAAAACACCCTTCCAGCTGTGAGGTATTTATCAAGACTATCATGGTCAGAGCATGCTCCAAACCTAGCAGGTGACATGGTCCTACAGACACAGGAAGTTCTGCTCCACCGCAGCCAAAAGCCAACAGTGGCCAAGCTACAGAGTGAGGGCAATGTTGGTCAGGCACTAGCAAACATGCAACCTTCACTGACAACCAGGAGTGGCCCAGAACCAAAAACTATTCTATAGACAGTCCATGAAGGAGGGAAGAAAACAACAGTAGACAAGTGCAGAACAGATCCTCTTATTCCAGCAAGTGGTGGAATATACTGGAAGGTGTTTTTGCGACAGCCTGTTACATTCTTAGCCATTTTGTTTTTAAGAGACTGAAAACTGGCCAATAAAGATGCATCATTTTATGCAGGATTACATTTGTTAAGGAAAACTCCCCAATATTTCCACTCTATTCTTGATTTACTTGGCCTTAACTCAGCCTTTCCAACAGGTCTCTGTGCCACTATCAAGGAGTCTAAGGAACAGGCAATTATCCACTTCTTGTGCATGTCTTGACTACCTGGATAGTTCTCAGACTGTTCTCAATATTTTTCTTTTCTTTTTATTTTATTTATTTTATTTATTTATTCCCTTTTGTTGCCCTTGTTGTTTTATTGTTGTAGTCGTTGTTGGATAGGACAGAAAGAAATGGTGAGAGGAGGGGAAGACAGAGAGGAGGAGAGAAAGATAGACACCTGCAGACCTGCTTCACCGCCTGTGAAGCGACTCCCCTGCAGGTGGGGAGCCGGGGTTCGAACCAGGATCCTTATGCCGGTCCTTGTGCTTTGCGCCACCTGTGCTTAACCCGCTGCGCTACAGCCCGACTCCCAATATTTTTCTTTTTTAAACTAGAACACGACACAGCTCTGGTAAGAGACTGAACCTAGGACCTTGGAGCCTTAGGTATGAGAATCCGTTTGATAAGCATTATGCTATCTCCCCTGCCTGCTCTGGTTTTTAGGTTACTGCAAAATGGACAATAACTGGTCCATAAACACAGACTAGTTTTTTGGCTTAATTTTCATCTAGTTTGAAGAGCAAGTATAAGAATAACAAAACAGGGGGCCAGGCAGTAGTGCAGCGAGTTAAGCGCACATGGCACAAAGCACAAGGCCCACATAAGAATCCTGGTTCAAGCCCCTGGCTCCCCACCAGCAGGGGGGTCGCTTCACAAGTGGTGAAGCAGGGCTGCAGGTGTCTTTCTCTCCCCCTCTGTCTTCCCCTCCTCTCTTGGTATCTTGCTGCCCTATCCAACAACAGCAATGACAACAATAACAATAAACACACAACAAGAGCAACAAAATGGGAAAAAAAAAAAGGCCTCCAAGAAGCTGTGGATTCATAGTGCATGCACCCCAGTGATAACCCTGGAGGCCGAAAAGAAACAAAACAAAAAAAAAGGACAAAAAACAAAACAAAACCCCTTCGCCCCAGAAACACCCATATTTTAATAAAACCTAAGGTTTCCTTATAGCCTTTCCCTCTGGTGGCCTCTCATCCCTCCTCCCCACCTCTCTGCCCAGGCAGAGGTCTCACTGCATCTCCTCCAGGACAGCACTGTCTCAGGCTTTAGATACAGCAGGGATAAATGTTAACATCTGTCAACTTGTCACCTATCAGCTGACTCTGGATTATTGTGGTGCTGGGGATTGAATGGGGACCTTTGGTGCCTCAGGCATGAATTGTTTTATATATAATATTTTATTTATTCCTTTTGCTGCCCCTGTTGTTTTACTGTTGTAGTTATTATTGATGTCTTCACTGTTGGATAGAACAGAGAAATGGAGAGAAGAGGGGAAGACAGAGAGGGGGAGAGAAAGATAGACACCTGCAGACCTGCTTCACCACTTGTGAAGCGACTCCCCTACAGGTGGGGAGCCAGGGACTTGAACCGGGATCCTTCCCCTGGTCCTTGTGCTTTGCACCACTTGCGCTTAACCCGCTGCGCTACCGCCCAACTTCCTATATTTATACAGTTTATTTATTTTGGATAGAGACAAGAGAGCAACTGAGAGTGGAGAGGGAGACACCTGCAAACCTCCTCCCTGTGGGTGGGACTAGAAGCATGGTAGTGTGTGCACTAACAGAGTGTGTCACTGCATGCCACTCCCCTTTTAAAATACTTTATTTATTTATTTATTTATTTATTTATTTATTTATTTATGAGAGAAATAGAAGATAGAGATAGAAAGAACCACACATCACTCTGGTACATGTGCTGCCAGGAATCAAACTCAAGACCTTATGCTTGAGAGTCCAATGCTTTATCCACTGCGCTAACTCCTGGACCACCCAACCCCCTTTTAAAACTTTTAAAGAAATATTTATTTATTTATTCATTCACTTTTGTTGCCCTTGTTTTTATTAATTAATTATTTATTCCCCTTTGTTGCCCTTGTTGTTTTCTTACTGTTGCTGTAGTTATTATTGTTGTTATTGATGGATAGGACAGAGAGAACTGGAGAGAGGAGGGAAAGACAGAGGGGGAAGAGAAAGAAAGACACCTGCAGACCTGCTTCACCACTTGTGAATCGACCCCCCTGCAAGTGGGGAGCCGGGGGCTTGAGCTGGGATCTTTTTTCTTTTTTTTTAAACTTCACTAAGAAGTTGTACTTTTAAAAAAATATTTATTTATTCCCTTTTGTTGCCTTTGTTGTTTTATTGTTGGAGTTATTATTGATGTTGTTGTTGTATAGGACAGAGAGAAATGGAGAGAAGAGGGGAAGACAGAGATGGGGAGAGAAAGATAGACACTTGCAGACTGCTTCACCGCTTGTGAAGTGACTATCTTGCAATTGGGGAAACGGGAGCTCGAACCAGGATCCTTATGCTGGTCCTTGCTTTGCACCACGTGTGTTTACTTAAGCCATGGCTCTACCGCCTAACTCCCTTGAACTGGGATCTTTACACTGGTCCTTGCGCTTTGCGTCATCTGCGCTTAAGCCGCTGCGCTAATGCCCAACTCTCCCCCTTTTTTTATTGTTGTAGTTATTATTGATGTCTTCATTGTTGGATAGGACAGAGAGAAATGGAGAAAGGAGGGGAAGACAGAGAGGGGGAGAGAAAGACAGACATCTGCAGACCTGCTTCACCGCTTATAAAGTGACTCCCAGGTGGGGAGCTAGGGGCTCAAACCAGGGTCCTTATGCCCCTCCTTTTTTTAACTGAACACAAATGTTCTCTGTCTGCTCTAAAGAATGGGCTTCAACAGTCTCTACATTCTTATCAACTGAACAAACCAGAGATTCCCCATAACTAAAAAAAAAAAAAAAAAAACCCTATCTGGCAACAATCCTGCATGAGTCTTACCCTGGGAAAGAACGTTCCCATAATTCTCTTGCCTGCCGTCTCTACCGAGATTCCGTCGAGCCAGGTTCTGGCAGCCCCACTCCTCCAGGATGAGGGACACAGCCATGTCTTCAATCTTCACCATCGCCTGAAATAACATGAGATCCCCTCACCCCATCAGTTGTCCCAAAGTCCAAGGACAATCCTACTGCCCCAAGTGGAGCAAGGGAGAGTGGGCTGCAAAACCTCTATAGCATGCTGGGAAAGAAAGGGGGCATGCCAGGTTCTGGGGGGTTGGGACTGAGCAGGAATGCAGTACAAAGACTCAAAATGAGAAGGAAGTAGGGTTTTGGGAGCAGGAGTGTCCAGAGTTCATCCTGGTGGGGACCGCAGGAAGAGGCTGATGGAGGGACCCAGGAGAGTGGAGGGGACTCCAGCTCACCTGAGAATCTGCTGCAAATAGTGCAGGGGCCATCGCCTGGCTTCTGGGACCCCCTTCCTGATGAAGGGCAGGAACGTGGGTGGCAGGGAGAGCTGAGGGAGGAGAAAGGGGCTGTGAGTAAAGCCAGCTCTGCTCTGAGCCATCCTCAAAGATGGGCCCAGGGCATTCTCTCCTCTGCATGAGCTTGCCCCAGGCTCAACTGCAGAGAACATCAAAAACTAAGAGTGTAATCCTCACTTTCTCAAGACGTCTCCTCTTAAGAGTCACAAGGAATCATCAAAGACTCTTTAAACTGACCTGCCCAAGCCCTCTATTTTGAAGCAAGGGAAACTGAGACCTGACAAAACTCCTGAATGATAATGGGCTGGATGGTGGTACACCTGGTTAAGTGCACATTTTATAATGCACAAAGTCCCGGGTTCAAGCCCCTGGCCCCCACCTGCATGGGGAAAACTTCACAAGCGGTGAAGCAGTACTGCAGGTACCTCTCTGTCTCTCTCCTTCTCTAACTCCCCGGCCCTCTTGATTTCTGGCTGTTTCTACCCAACAAATAAATAAAGATAATAAAAAAATTAAAAACAAACAAACAATCAAACAAAACTGCTGAATTGAGTAAGGTCACACAGTTAAATGCGGAGCAGAAAGAGAACCTAGGCCCTGCTATAAGTGGTAGCACTCAGTTCATGGTTCAAGTCTGGCTCACAATTTAATTTTCCCCAGTTAAGGAAGTACTAGGACATCAGAATCCCACCTGTGTCTATAGTTGAGGAAGATGCAACATGGGGCTTTAAAATTTATAGTATTAAAACTGAGTTTAAAATTTATAGTCAGGATCTTGAAAGGCAAGGTTGGGAGGTGGGTTATCTTTTGACCTCTGGCCAAATTTACACACACACACACACACACACACACACACACGCCCTTCTTTACTTTTCCTCTCTCAATTGATAACATTTTAACTTAGGTTTCTGACAAAATATATGCATGGTTCAAATGCTGGTGAGATGTTTTTAAGTGTATGATTTGGGCTGACACTTAGCTAATAAAAGACCCCCATAATACAGTGTATGATCATGCTAATGACTGAGATGAAGGTCCTCCTCTGGTAAGAATAGATTTGGAAATGCTACTGGTAAACAAATAATGTTACTGGGCTGTAAATACATTTAGAGAAATCAAACTGAGAAACTGAATATGTTAGGTCCTACAATAGGAAGTTAAGTTGATGCAAAATGCACAAAAAGATTAAGTACTTTAACCTTTAAAAGCTAGGAGACACTCTGTAACATGAGCAAGACAAACAGGAAATTGACAGTAAGTGCTTATGCGACGTTTTCTCCAGCAACCTGAGCTCAAAATTTCAGTGTGGATGTGAAAGAGCCTCACCAACCCTAGAAGGACATCAATAGAGGTGGAAAAATCACAGCATATAGGTCTACACAGTTTTCTCCAGCAATTACCTGCTAGATGCATGAAAGAGAAGCTTTTTTTAATAATATTTGTTTCCCATTTTGTTGCCCTTTTTAAAAAATATTTATTTATTCCCTTTTGTTGCCCTTAGTTTTTTTTTTTTATATTTATTTTATTTATTTTTTCCCTTTTGTTGCCCTTGTTGTTTTATTGTTGTAGTTATTATTGTTGTTGTTGTTGCTGTTGGATAGGACAGAGAGAAATGGAGAGAGGGAGGGGAAGACAGAGAGGAGGAGGAGAGAAAGATAGACACCTGCAGACCTGCTTCACCACCTGTGAAGCGACTCCCCTGCAGGTGGGGAGCCGGGGTTCGAACCGGGATCCTTATGCCGGTCTTTGTGCTTTGTGCCACCTGCGCTTAGCCCGCTGTACTACAGCCCGACTCCCGCCCTTGTTGTTTTATTGTTTTAGTTATTATTGTTATTGGATAGGACAGAGAGAAATGGAGAGAGGAGGGGAAGACAGAGAGGAGAGGGGAAGAGAAAGACCTGCTTCACCACTTGTGAAGTGACTCCCCTGTAGGTGGGGAGCCAGGGGCTTGAACCTGGATCCTTACGCCGGTCCTTGTTCTTTGCGCCACCTGCACTTAACCAGACTCCCAAGAGAAGCTTTCTTAAGCTCCGTCAGCTTTAACATTTCTTTTTTGGTCATCATCAGAACTACACAGATTAGATCTGACTTAGTTCAGAGAGAAAAGGACATGCATGAGATAAGAGCACTGGACTAAAAAGCATGAGGTCCTGAGTTCAATCCCCAGCATTACATGTGCCAGAGTAAAGCTCTGGTTCTCTCTCTTATGTGAATCTTAAAAAAAAGAAGAGAGAGACAGAGAGAGGAAACAACATAGCACTGAAGCTTCCTGTTGTGTGGTAGGGTAGGAGCAAGGCTTTAACCTGCATCACAGGAGTGGGCCCTGGGTCAGGTTGATGGGGTACGTAGTTAATTTTATTCACAGCTGCAAGTCCAAGTTCTAACACTCATTCCTTCAATGACATCCACAAATGTACACTCAAGCTAGGGAATGTTCCTTTATCAAGTCCTAAACAGTTATACTTCTTATAAGCTAGTGTGGTTATTAATATTCTATGTTTCAACTTTGACTTTAAAACTCGATAGAAATATTAATTTTCCACAAAGGAAAAAACAAAAATCAAGCTACCTTTTATTCATTCTCCACTGTCTATCTTTGAAAGTGCCCTACAATTGCTAAACACACACACACACACACACATATGTATTTAATTTTATTGGGGAATTAATGTTTTACATTTGACAGTAAATACAATAGTTGTACATGCATAACATTTCCCAGTTTTCCATATAACAATACAACCCCCACTAGGTCCTCTGTCATCCTTCTTAGATCTGTATTCTCCCCATCCACCCACCCCACAGTCTTTTACTTTGGTGCAATACACCAATTCCAGTTCAGGTTCTACTTTGCTACACATATTTTTCTCTCTTTTTTTTAAAAATATTTATTTATTTATTCCCTTTTGTTGCCCTTGTTGTTTTATTGTTGTAGTTATTATTATTGTTGTCATTGTTGGATAGGACAGAGAGAAATGGGGAGAGGAGAGGAAGACAGAGAGGAAGAGAGAAAGATAGACACCTGCAGACCTGCTTCACCGCCTGTGAAGAGACTCCCCTGCAGGTGGGGAGCCGGGGTTCGAACCGGGATCCTTATGCCGGTCCTTGTGCTTTGCGCCACCTGCGCTTAACCCGCTGCACTACAGCCCAACTCCCGCTACACATATTTTTATATACACTTTAAACGAAATTAATTATTTTCCTTTGTTTTGCTTTTATCGCCACCAGGGTTATTACTGGAGCTCAGTGTTTGCTTGATGAATCCACCACTCCCAGAGAAATTAAAAGGGGAAGAAGAGGTAGAGAGGGAGACAGAAACCTGTAGCACTGTTTCACTACTTGTGAAGCTTTCTCCCTGCAAGTGGGGACTGGGGCTTTAACCAAGTCCTGGCGTTTGGTAACATGGAACTTCTACTAGGTATGTTAGTGACTGGGCCCCTTTAAAAAGTAAATTTTAAAAATGGCTTGAAATTCCTTTCATCAACCCCCCACACTGCCATAAGCCAGAGCTGAGCAGAGCTCTGGTAAAAAGAAAAAAAAAAAAATCCTTTTACTAGAGTGTTTCAAAACCCAGGCTGGAAATATATCCTCTTCTCAGCACTTTCTTGTTTAAAAAAAATCTGCAAGACACCTAGAATGCTACCAAGTCTATAAATAATTAACGGTCATTCAAATTACTATGTATTTTTTACTACCTCCTCAGCATCCTTATTTAACTGCCTAGTATGATCTGTTAAGTTATATGCTTCTTTCTCACAGGCATGACCTTGAAGAATTCTGCTTCTCCCCCAAAACAAATCCCAAACAAATTCTTACCACGTGACTGTAAGTGCCGGGCTTTCCGAGATGAGTGCTTGAAGTGGGAGGGCATGGCCTCATGGTGAAGGTCAAAGCTTGAGGACTCCTGCACTGGATCCAGAGGCACCATCCCTCTTGCGAGCATCTCAGGCCCATGAACCTGACCTGGGACCTGAAGACAAACAGGTGGGCTTGTGGGTAAATCACGCTTTAGGCAGCATCACTTATAGTAGTGAACGCTGGGGGGAGAAGACCAGAATACCTTTTCTTGTTGCTTTCCTGGGGATTCACTATTCCAGGCCAAGTTTTTCAGATAGAGGCAGACAAAGAGAAACCACAGTACTCCCACTGCATGTACTGGGGTTTGAGCCCAGGTCACAGGCATGGCAAAGCAGGCACCCTTCCAGATGAGCTAATGCACCAGCCCCAGAGTACTCATTTCTTGATTTTTAAAGATGTATTTATTGATAAAGAGAGGGAGAGAGAGCAAGCGAGACCATTATTCTGGCACATGCAGTGCTGAGGATTTTTTAAAAGTATTTATTTATTTATTCCTTTTTGTTGCCCTTGTTGTTTTATTGTTGTAATTATTATTGTCATTGTTTATTAGATAGGACAGAGAGAAATGGGGAGAGGATGGGGAAGACATGGGGGGGAGAGAAAGATAGAAACCTGCAGACCTGCTTCACTATCTGTGAAGTGACTCCCCTGCAGGTGGGAAGCCAGGGGGCTTGAACCAGGATCCTTAAGTCGGTCCTTGGGCTTTGCACCACGTGCGCTTAACCTGCTGCACTACCGCCTGACTCCTAGTGCTGAGGATTGAATTCAAGATCATGCTTGAGTGTCCAGCACTTTAACCACTGCACACAGGCTCCCTCTCCCCACTTTATTTTTGGTGTATTGCTGGAAATGAATCCAGGGCCTAGTATATGCATTGAGCTTCCTTCCAAGCCCAATATTTTCTCTCTCTCTCTCACACACACATACACACACACACACACACACATATTTAAACTTCTCCTTTTTAAAAAATAAATTAAAAAAATCTTTTATATTTATTTTATTTTCCCTTTTGTTGCCCTTATTTTCATTGTTGTTGTAGTCATTACTGGTATTGATGTCATTGTTGTTGGAGAGGACAGAGAAAAATGGAGAGAGGAGGGGAAGACAGAGAGGAGGACAGTTGCCTCTGAAGCGACTCCCCTGCAGGTGGGGAGCCGGGGGGTTCGAACCGGGATCCTTATGCCAGTCCCTGTGCTTTGCACCATGTGCGCTTAACTTGCTGCATTACCGCCCAACTCCCAATAATTAAAAAAAAATATTTATTTATTTTCCCTTTTGTTGTCCTTGCTGTTTTATTGTTGTAGTATTGTTGTTGTTGTTGGATAGGACAGAGAGAAATGGAGAGAGGAGATTCGACTTCCGGAGGCGGAGCTACGAGCAGCAGATAGCTTTCTCTCCTCTCCCCTCCTCTCCTCTCCTCTCCTCTCCTCTCCTCTCCTCTCCTCTCCTCTCCTCTCCTCTCCTCTCCTCTCCTCTCCTCTCCTCTCCTCTCCTCTCCTCTCCTCTCCTCTCCTCTCCTCTCCTCTCCTCTCCCGGATCAACTAGGAATACCAAAGGAGACCACCCGGACCGAAACAAGACAGGACTAGAATGACCACAGAAACCCAGTAAATCACCCGTGAGTACAAACACGCGTGGCTGGTGACAGAGAGGAGAGAGGGGCCTAAGGAGAGATTAAGTGACTGCTAACAGTTCGACAGTTTGTCAGTGGAGACACCACCTCCAGTCTGCTCCACCAACAAGGGGACAGCTGAAGGGAGGAAAGGACTCCCCAGAGACTCACCAAGTGCAACTCTGAGTCTCCATTGCTACTACCCTCAGAATCTGGAGCAGCAACAGGGAGGGACACCAGGGCACAGAGATCTAACCGGGAAACTCAGGAGAAGACCTATACCTCGGTGGCATAGCTGAAGGGCTGTGAAAGTCTCTTTGCATAACCACTGGATTATCTCTGCCACACCCTGCTTTATCTCTTGGTCAGGAGTAATTGATTAAGCCAAGAAGCCTATTGATAGTTTAAAAGCCCTCAGGCTACCATAGCCTACAGGGGGAAAAAAAAAAGGCTTTTACACCACTGAACTCCAACTCAGGGATTGAAAAAACTGTTAACTTATATAAAATGGTTAAAACAACAAGAAAAAATAATGGAGACTCGAACTTATATAAAATGGTTAAAACAACAAGAAAAAATAATGGAGATTTGAACCAGGACAAGAGTCCAGCTAAAAGTCCTCCAGAGGGCGAAGCACAAAACAACGAGTTCAACATCCAAACATTAGCTAAGGAAATAATAACAGGAGTAAAGAATTTGAAAAAATTGTAATCAGAACTGCAGGAACAACAAATGAGAATATGGAAGAAAATTCTAATAATCGCATGGTTATTAGAGAGCTGAAAGCTGAAATTGCTGAGCTAAGAAGGCAACTAGCTGAACAAGCTAAAACAGTATCAGAGCAGGGCAACAAAATAGATGAACTCCAGAAAGCAGTAGAGGGCAGAGAGAATAGAATCAATGAGGCTGAAGACAGAATTAGCAAGATTGAGGATGAATTAGAGACAACTAAAAAAGAAGTAAGAGATCTCAAAAAGAGATTAAGAGATGCTGAAAACAACAACAGAGTCCTATGGGATGACTTCAAAAGAAACAATATACGCATTATTGGCTTACCAGAGGAAGAAAGAGAAGGGGAGGAAGAAAGCGTTCTCCAGGCCATAATAGCTGAAAATTTCTCTAGTCTAGACAACACCAAAGACATAAAGATTCAAGAAGCCCAGAGGGTCCCAAACAGAATTAACCCAGACCTAAAGACACCAAGACATGTCATACTTAGATTGGAAAGGAATAAGGATAAAGAAAGGATCCTCAAGGCTGCAAGAGAAAAACAAAGAGTCACCTACAAAGGAAAACCCATAAGATTAGCAGCGGACTTCTCCATACAAACACTACAGGCCAGAAGAGAATGGCAAGATATCTATTGAGTGCTCAATGAGAAAGGCTTTCAGCCAAGAATACTATATCCTGCTAGATTGTCATTCAGACTAGATGGAAGCATCAAAACCTTCTCAGACAAGCAACAGTTGAAGGAAGCAACCATCACCAAGCCTGCCTTGAAAGAAGTTCTGAAAGGTTTCCTATAAACAACCAGACCACCACAAATAGAACATATATCAAAACACTCTAAAACTCTACAAGAATGGGGTTAAAATATCTTCAATCTTTGATATCAATAAATGTGAATGGCCTGAATTCACCTATTAAAAGACACAGAGTAGGAAGATGGATCAGAAAATACAACCCAACAATATGTTCTCTACAGGAAACTCACCTAACGCAACAAGACAAACACAGACTTAAAGTGAAAGGATGGAAAACTATCATTCAAGCCAATGGCCCACAAAAAAGGGCAGGAACAGCTATTCTCATATCTGACATGATAGATTTTAAAATAGATAAGATTAAAAAAGATAGGAATGGGCACTACTTAATGCTCAGAGGATCAGTCAATCAAGAGGACTTAACAATTATTAACATCTATGCACCCAATGAGAAGCCATCTAAATACATCAAACTTCTACTGAAAGAGCTACAGCAATATATTAACAGTAACACAATCATAGTAGGGGACTTCAACACCCCACTATCTCAACTTGACAGATCATCCAGGAAGAAAATCAGTAAAGACATAAGGGAGCTAAATGAAGAGATAGATAAACTAGAACTATTGGACATTTTCAGAGTCATTCATCCCAAGAAACTGGAATACACATTTTACTCAAATCCACATGGATCATTCTCAAGGATAGACCATATGTTAGGCCACAAAGACAGCATCAGCCTATTCAAGAGCACTGAAATCATCCCAAGCATCTTCTCAGACCACAGTGGAATTAAACTAACACTTAACAATCAACAAAAGATTAGTAACAGTCCCAAAATGTGGAAGCTCAACAGTACACTTCTTAACAACTTCTGGGTCAAAGAGGAAATCAAGGAAGAAATCAAAATGTTTCGAGAGTTCAATGAAAATGAAGACACAAGCTATCAAAATATTTGGGACACAGCTAAAGCAGTCCTAAGAGGGAAGTTCATAGCTATACAAGCACACATTAGGAAACAAGAAAAGGCACAAATAAACAGCCTGATTGCACATCTCAAAGACCTAGAAGAAGAACAACAAAGGAACCCTAAAGCAACCAGAAGGACAGAAATTACTAAAGTTAGGGCAGAAATAAATAACATTGAGAATAGGAAAACCATACAAAAGATCAATGAAAGTAAATG
The DNA here is from genome assembly GCF_950295315.1 of Erinaceus europaeus. NCBI lineage: Eukaryota > Metazoa > Chordata > Mammalia > Eulipotyphla > Erinaceidae > Erinaceus > Erinaceus europaeus. The sequence goes on along the minus strand of NC_080176.1, from coordinate 25,664,609 downwards.
TTGGTTCTTCGAAAGAGTAAACAAAATCGACAAACCTTTAGCCAGACTCACAAAACAAAAAAGGGAGAAGACCCAAATAAATCGGATAGTAAATGAAAGAGGAGATATCACAACAGACACTGCAGAAATTCAACATATCATGCGAGGCTTCTATGAACAACTATATGCCACCAAGTTAGAGAACCTGGAAGAAATGAATGATTTCCTAGATACCTACCAACTTCCAAAACTAAGTAAAGAGGAAGTGGATAACATGAACAGGCCCATCACAGTTAATGAAATTGAAACAGTTATCAAAAATCTTCCCAAAAATAAAAGTCCTGGACCAGATGGTTTTACAAATGAATTCTACAAAACTTTCAAAGAAGAACTAATACCTCTACTTTTAAAAGTCTTCCAGAAGATTGAAGACACTGGAATACTCCCTGCCAGCTTCTATGAAGCCAACATCACCCTGATACCAAAAGCAGACAGGGACACAACCAAAAAAGAAAACTACAGACCAATATCTCTGATGAACATAGATGCGAAAATATTGAACAAAATTCTAGCCAACCGGATACAGCTGTATATCAAAAAGATTGTCCATCATGACCAAGTGGGGTTTATCCCAGGCATGCAAGGTTGGTTTAATATACGTAAATCAGTCAATGTGATCCACCACATCAACAAAAGCAAGACCAAAAACCACATGGTCATATCAATAGATGCAGAGAAAGCCTTTGACAAAATACAACATCCCTTTATGATCAAAACACTACAAAAAATAGGAATAGATAGAAAATTCCTGAAGATAGTGGAGTCTATATATAGCAAACCTACAGCCAACATCATACTCAATGGTGAAAAACTGGAAGCATTTCCCCTCAGATCAGGTACTAGACAGGGCTGCCCACTATCACCATTACTATTCAACATAGTGTTGGAAGTTCTTGCCATAGCAATCAGGCAGGAGCAAGGAATTAAAGGAATACAGATAGGAAGAGAAGAAGTCAAACTCTCCTTATTTGCAGATGACATGATAGTATACATGGAAAAACCTAAGGAATCTAGCAAGAAGCTTTTGGAAATCATCAGGCAATACAGTAATGTGTCAGGCTATAAAATTAACATTCAAAAGTCAGTGGCATTCCTCTATGCAAACACTAAGTTAGAAGAAATTGAAATCCAGAAATCAGTTCCTTTTTCTATAGCAACAAAAACAATAAAATATCTAGGAATAAACCTAACCAAAGAAGTGAAAGACTTGTATACTGAAAATTATGAGTCACTACTCAAAGAAATTGAAAAAGACACAAAGAAATGGAAAGATATTCCATGCTCATGGGTTGGAAGAATTAACATCATCAAAATGAATATATTACCCAGAGCCATCTACAAATTTAATGCTATCCCCATCAAGATCCCAAGCACATTTTTTAGGAGAATAGAACAAATGCTACAAATGTTTATCTGGAACCAGAAAAGACCTAGAATTGCCAAAACAATCTTGAGAAAAAAGAACAGAACCGGAGGCATCACACTGCCAGATCTCAAACTATATTATAGGGCCATTGTCATCAAAACTGCTTGGTACTGGAACATGAACAGACACACTGACCAGTGGAATAGAATTGAGAGCCCAGAAATGAGGCCCCACACCTATGGACATCTAATCTTTGACAAAGGGGCCCAGACTATTACATGGGGAAAGCAGAGTCTCTTCAACAAATGGTGTTGGAAACAATGGGTTGAAACATGCAGAAGAATGAAGCTGAATCACTGTATTTCACCAAATACAAAAGTAAATTTCAAGTGGATCAAGGACTTGGATGTTAGACCAGAAACTATCAGATACTTAGAGGAAAATATTGGAAGAACTTTTTTCCGCATAAATTTTAAAGACATTTTCAATGAAACGAATCCAATTACAAGGAAGACTAAGGCAAGTATAAACCTATGGGACTACATCAAATTAAAAAGCTTCTTCACAGCAAAAGAAACCACTACCCAAATCAAGAGACCCCTCACAGAATGGGAGAAGATCTTTACATGCCATACATCAGATAAGAGTTTAATAACCAACATATATAAAGAGCTTACCAGACTCAACAACAAGACAACAAATAACCCCATCCAAAAATGGGGGGAGGAACTGGACAGAATATTCACCACAGAAGAGATCCAAAAGGCCGAGAAACACATGAAAAAATGCTCCAAGTCTCTGATTGTCAGAGAAATGCAAATCAAGACAACAATGAGATATCACTTCACTCCTGTGAGAATGTCACACATCAGAAAAGGTAACAGCAGCAAATGCTGGAGAGGGTGTGGGGTCAAAGGAACCCTCCTGCACTGCTGGTGGGAATGTCAATTGGTCCAACCTCTGTGGAGAACAGTCTGGAGAACTCTCAGAAGGCTAGAAATGGACCTACCCTATGACCCTGCAATTCCCCTCCTGGGGATATATCCTAAGGAACCCAACACATCCATCCAAAAAGATCTGTGTACACATATGTTCTTGGCAGCACAATTTGTAATAGCCAAAACCTGGAAGCAACCCAGGTGTCCAACAACAGATGAGTGGCTGAGCAAGCTGTGGTATATATACACAATGGAATACTACTCAGCTGTAAAAAATGGTGACTTCACCGTTTTCAGCCGATCTTGGATGGACCTTGAAAAAATCATGTTGAGTGAAATAAGTCAGAAACAGAAGGATGAATATGGGATGATCTCACTCTCAGGCCGAAGTTGAAAAACAAGATTAGAAAAGAAAACACAAGTTGAACCTGAAATGGAATTGGAGTATTACACCAAAGTAAAAGACTCTGGGGTGAGTGGGTGGGTGGGGAGAATACAGGTCCATGAAAAATGATGAATGAAATAGTGGGGGTTGTATTGCTAAATGGGAATCTGGGGAATGTTATGCATGTAAAAAAAAAAAGAAGTAGAAACGCAAAGCAGAAATTGACTGAGTTTGGAGTATGGCACCAAAGTAAGAAAGCAGAAGTATACTAGAGTTTGCAGTGAGTACCTCCCTAATACTTCCTCTCCACTTTTCCAAGCTTTGGGTCCATGATTGCTCAACAATTTGTTTGGCTTTGTATGTTAACTCTCTTTTTAGTCACCAGGTTCCAGGTGTCATCAGGATGCCGGCCAGACTTCCCTGGATTGAAGACACCACCAATGTGTCCTGGAGCTCAGCTTCCCCAGAGACCCATCCTACTAGGGAAAGAGAGAGGCAGACTGGGAGTATGGACCGACCAGTCAACGCCCATGTTCAGCGAGGAAGCAATTACAGAAGCCAGACCTTCTACCTTCTGCAACCCTCAATGACCCTGGGTCCATGCTCCCAGAGGGATAGAGAATGGGAAAGCTATCGGGGGAGGGGGTGGGATATGGAGATTGGGTGGTGGGAATTGTGTGGAGTTGTACCCCTCCTACCCTATGGTTTTGTTAATTAATCCTTTCTTAAATAAAAAAAAATAAAATAAAAAAAATAAAAAATAAAAAAAAAGAAATGGAGAGAGGAGAGGAAGACAGAGAGGGGGAAAGAAAGATAAGACACCTGCAGACCTGCTTCACTGCTTGTGAGGCAACTCCCTGGCAAGTGGGGAGCTGGGGGCTCTAACTGGGATCCTTACGCTGGTCCTTGTGCTTTGCACATGTGCTTAACTTGCTGCACTACTGCCCAACTGCCTATTTTTTTTTTAAACTCTTATTTATTAGACAGAAACAGGAATTTAGAGAAGAGGTGGGGATAGAGAGTGAAAAAGACAGACACTTGCACCCGTGCTTCACCACTTGTGAAGCTTTCCCCCTGCAGGTAGGGACCTGGGGCTTGAACCTGGGTCCTTGTGCACTGTAAATCTGTACGCTCAACCAGGTGCGCCACTGCCTATATTTTTAAGAGCCAGACAGACCCCAGGCACAGCACCACCATTCAACAATACCATGGTACTGCCATGCTCCCATGTGGTGCCAGGGATCAAACCCAGGCTCTCAGCTATGACAGGACATTCACTCTACCACTCAAGTCACCTGCTGGCTCCCTGGAATACTTTTTAATATCCAAAGACAGCAGGAAGATCACCACAACAGCAGCTAACACAGGCTTTATAGCAGTAACTCTCCTCACCCAGCAGGTTTCCCCTCTTACTTGCTGGCCTGATAAGTCAAGCTCCAAATCTTCCAGCAGGGTCACGGCCTCCTCCCCACTGTCGGGCCGGTACTCCTGCAGCCACACCTGCAGCTCCTTGGGCAGGATGCTCAGGAACTGCTCCAGCACCAGCAGCTCCAGGATCTGCTCCTTGCTGTTAACCTCCGGCCGCAGCCACTGGTGACAAAGCTCCTTGAGTCGACTCAGAGCTTCTCGGGGCCCAAACGTGTTCTGATAACAGAAGTGCCGGAAGCGCTGGCGGAATATCTCTGGGTCAGGGGGAGGAGTCTCCTGCAGGCTGGTGTCCTGTCCCCACATATGGTCTTCCTCATCTTCTTCCTCCACCTTCACAATCACAATTCCATCCTTCTCTTGTGCAGCCTGGGGGGACAGGTCCGTGGCTTCCCGAGACTCGGCAGTCATCATTCAAGTGTGGGCAGAAAACTTGATCCAAATGGGGGCTGTGCTCTCCTGTCAGTACCGAGGGGGCTCAGCCCACTCCTGCAAGTAATACAAGTGGGGATCGGTGCCATTAGGGAGTAATGGGGAAACTTTTCTCACTCTTTCTATATACTAGGGGACAGCAAACAGAAACCTCTAACAGCTCAGAGCACCTCTCTGCCAGGACCAGCAGAGGACTCAGAGCCTCTCTCGGCCCAAACGTGTCCTGTGCTCACAGAATCCTGGGCTCAAGGTCACTGCGTCATTGGGGGCAACAACCCGTCTCTCAGGCGTGACTATTAATACTGTCTCTCCAACATGACAGACTGGGGCTCTGAAACCTTAAGAAACAGTAGCTATCCAGTGGCACTGACACTGAGACTAACTTGAAGACCTAGACACACAGGACAACCATCTGGCAGTTTGTATCACTTCATGGTTTTGATCAGTGTAATGCTGTCACCTTCAGAGTCTAGATGAAAAGGTCATCCCCAGATTCTACCATCTCAGATGGGAGAAACATATGGTCACCTGCTTACTCAGGTGTCACTGATCTTATCCACCAGCCAGGAAGCATTTTGACCATTTCCAGTTTCTGTGCCCTTAAATCACCTACTCTTAAAAAAAAAAAGGGGGGGGGGGAAGTCGGGCGGTGGCCAGTGGGTTAAGCGCATGTGGCACAAAGCGCAGGGACCAGCGTAAGGATCCTGGTTCGAGCCCCCGGCTCCCCACCTGCAGGAGAGTCGCTTCACGGGCAGTGAAGCAGGTCTGCAGGTGTCTATCTTTCTCTCCCCTCTCTCTCTGTCTTCCCCTCCTCTCTCCATTTCTCTCTGTCCTATCCAACAACAAAGCAACGTCAACAATGGCAATAATAACCGCAACGAGGCTGCAACAACTAGGGCAACAAAAAGGGGAAAAAAAATGGCCTCCAGGAGCGGTGGATTCATGGTGCAGGCACCGAGCCCAGCAATATCCCTGGAGGAAAAAAAAAAAAAAAAAAAAAGGGGCAGGGGGCAGGTGGTAGCGCAGCGGGTTAAGCACAGGTGGCGCAAAGCACAAGGACGGGCTAAGGATCCTGGTTCAAGCCCTGGCTCCACACCTGCAAGGGGAGTCACTTCACAAGTGGTGAAACTGGTCTGCAGGTGTCTACCTTTTCCTACCCTCTCTGTCTTCCCTTCCTCTCTCCATCAACAACTACAACAATAATAAAAAACAAGTGCAATAAGAGGGAAAATAAATAATATATATATATTTTAAATTGAGGTGTTTTGGGCAGGGGTAGCATAATAGGATAGCATAATAGTTATGCAAAGAGACTCATGCCTGAGGCTCCAAAGTCCCAGGTTCAATTCCCTGCACCACCATAAGCCAGAGCTGAACAGTGCTCTGGTTAAAAAAAAAAAAAAAATTGAGGTGCTTTATATTCTTTCTTTTATTAGTTTTTTAAAATCATCTTTATTTATTGTATAGAGTCAGCCAGAAATCAAGAGGAAAGGGAAAGATAGAGGAGAGAGACAGAGAGACACCTAGAGATCTGCTTCATCACTCACAAAGCTTTCCCCCTGTAGGTGGGGGCCGGGGGCTTGAACTTGGGTCCTTAAGCTTTGTAACCTGAGCACTCAACCAGGGGTGCCACCAATCGGCCTCTGTGATATATATATACATATATATATATATATATTTTTTAATTTATTTTCTCTTTTGTTGCCCCTTTTTATTGTTGTTGTAGTTATTATTCTTGTTGTTACTGATGTCATCGTTGTTAGGACAGAGAGAAATGGAAAGAGGAGGGGAAGACAGAGGGGGAGAGAAAGATAGACACCTGCAGACCTGCTTCACCACCTGTGAAGTGATTCTCCTACAGGTGGGGAGCCGGGGGCTCAAACCGGGATCCTTACGCCGGTCCTTGCGCTTTGCCCCACCTGCGCTTAACCCGCTGCGCTACCACCTGACTCCCGTGTTTTATATTCTTACGTCTTTTTTTTTTTAAATGATCTTTTTTCTTTTTTTTAAATATTTTATTTTATTTATTTATTCCCTTTTGTTGCTCTTGTACGTCTTTTTTAAAAGATTATTTTATTTATTTTCACTTTTGTTGACCTTGTTGCTTGTTGTTGTAGTTATTAATGTCGTTGTTAGATAGGACAGAGAGAAATGGAGAGAAGAGGGAGAGAAAGATTAAAAGACCTGCAGACCTGCTTCACCACCTGTGAAGTGACTCCCCTGCAGGTGGGGAGCCAGGGGCTCGAACGGGGGGGGGGGGGGCTTGAACCGGGGTCCTTATGCTGGTGCTTGCGTTTTGTGCCATGTGCACTTAACCGCTGAGCTTCCGCCCAACTCCCATATTCTTAAGTCTTAAGGCTACTAAACTCCATTTGGAAGATTAAAAAAAAAAAAATCATGTTTTCCAAGTTTAAAAACTGCAAATATATTATTTTTCCAGGATACTTATAGCCATTTTTAGTAACTAAAATCACAGTGAGTTAAGCAGAGAACTTTTTATTTATTTTGCATAGAGACAGAGAGAAATTGAGAGGGAAAGTGGGACACAGAGAGGGAGACAGATACCTGCAGCACTGTGTCACCACTCATGAAGCTTTCCCCCTTTCTCCACCCTGCAAGTGGAGACTGGGGGCTTGAACCACCACCTAGCCCCTGCAGAGAAATTTATTTATTTATTTTTTTAAATATTTATTTTATTTATTTATTCCCTTTTGTTGCCCTTTTTTTTTTTATTGTTGTAGTTATTGTTGTTGTCATTGTTGGATAGGACAGAGAGAAATGGAGAGAGGAGGGGAAGGCAGAGAGGAGGAGAGAAAGATAGACACCTGCAGACCTGCTTCACCGCCTGTGAAGCGACTCCCCTGCAGGTGGGGAGCCAGGGTTCGAACCGGGATCCTTATGCCAGTCCTTGTGCTTTGCGCCACCTGCGCTTAACCCGCTGCGCTACAGCCCGACTCCCTATTTTATTTTTCTAGATGGAGACAGGCAGAGAGAAGGAGTCAGACCATAGCAATCAAAAATCCTTTAATGTGATGGGGGCTGGACTTGAACCTGGGCTGTGCACATGGCAAAGTAAGTGAGCTATTTTTCTAATTGAAGCAGAGCATTTATTTTATTTTTATTTTTCACCAGAGCACTGTTCAGCTCTGGTTTATGGTGGAATGGGGGTACTGAACCTGGGACTATGGAACCTCAGGCATATGGAACCTCTCTTTGCATAACCATTATGCTATCTACCCCCACCCTGAAGCAGAACATTTTTAATTAGATGGTTCTCACCATATATATATATATATATATATATATATATATATATATATATATATAACTAAATTTTTTTCTCTATATAAAGAAAATATGTTGGTCGAGGAGGTGGCACAGTGGATAAGGCTTTGGACTCTCAAGCATGAGGTCCCGAGTTCAATCCTTGGCAGCACATGTACCAGAGTGATGTCTGGTTCTTTCTCTCTCTCCTATCATTTCTCATGAATAAATACATAAAATATTAAAAAAAAAAAAAAAGAAGAGAAAATGTGGAATCCTTTCATTAATTCCTTTTTTTTTTTTTTTTTTTTTTTTTACTTAATTCCTTTTTTTACTTAAAAAAATTTATGGAAGTTGGGTGGTAGTGCAGCAGGTTAAGCGCACATGGCTCGAAGTGCAAGGACCAGGGTAAGGATACTGGTTCAAGCCCCCGGCTCCCCACCTGCAGGGGAATCACTTCACAGGCGGTGAAACAGGTCTGCAGGTTTCTATCTTTCTCTCCCCCTCTTTGTCTCCCCTCCTCTCTCCATTTCTCTCTGTCCTATGTAACAATGATGATATCAACAACAACAGTAAAAAAAAGGGCAACAAAAAAGGGAAAATAAATATAAACTTTTTTTATTATATTTATTTATTGGATGGAGGCAGCAAGAAAGTTGAGGGGGGAGATAGAGGAGAAGAGATACAGAAAGACACCTGCAGCACTGCTTCACTACTTGGAAAGCTTTCCCCCTGTAGGTGGGGATCGGGGGCTTGAACCTGGGTCTTTGTGCCTTGTAACATGTGCCTCAACCAGGTGCGCCACCACCTGGGACCTCATTAATTCCTGTTTTGTATTGTACACCCTCTGCCTTCCTGGGCACGTGTGTATGGGAGGAGGGGATGGCACATTTAACCCTGTTGAGTCCTTACAGCTTCAAGTTTTCAACTTCCTCAACACGTCTGCATACCCACAATCTGCACCGTGCCCTGCTGGACAGTGGGATAAGAAGATGAGAAGCGCAATTCCTATTTTTACTCAAATAATTGTAGTACAACCTAGCACGTTATGATTGGGCCCTCCTCAATCGCTATCGAACAGGCCATGGCCGGTGCGCCGCTATGTTCCATCGCTGGGGAGCCAGAGACGACCCAAACTGCCCCTGCAGCTACAGACAGACTATGACCACATAGTCAACGACTGCCACCTCTCCAGATTCAAAGGAGGTCTCGAAACTTTACATCAGGCTCAACCTGACGCTGTTGACTGGCTACGGAAGAAGGGCAAACGCTAGAAGAAGAAGTGCAAAGCAGAATGTGACAACTGTTCCAATGTTTCAACACCATGTGGGAGGAACACTAAGAAGTACCTGAGGCATTAAGAGGGCACCCACAGGCCTCAGAACAGACCCCACAGAGCTCACTGCATAAGATACTCTATCTCCTGCATATAAACCAGCACGCAGGGGCTCATGGAGAGCCTCTAGGTTCAGTTTTGCCCTCTTCCAAAGAAACAACACTCCAAGGCCAGCGCCATATTATCAGAACAGGCTTCTGGTCATGCTCCTTTCCCTTTATGACTGTCCACGAAACCCAAGCTTTCAACAGTCTCCACGGCACACTCCGTCCTGTTTCTCCTGTCTTGCTTCCTCCTTTTCGTAGCACAGAGTCCCCAGTCTATCTGGCCCATTAATATTCCCCAAACACAGGCAGGGACTGACTTTTCTTTCTTTCCTTTTTCATCAGAACACACTGCTCATTTCTGGCTTATGGTGGTACAGGGAGCTGAAACCAGAACTTTGAAGCCTCCGGGATGGAAAATAAAATGTTTTAACATTAATTTATTGGGCTGGAGAGATAGCACAGTAGTTCTGTTTATTATTGGACAGAGACAGAGAAATTGGGTGGGGGGGTTAGAGGCAGAGAGATACCTGCAGCCATATTTCACCACTTGTGAAGCTTTTCCCCTACAGGTAGGCACCAGAGGCTTGAACCTGGGTTCTTGTACACTGTAATGTATGTCCTTAACCAGGTTCAGCACTGCCTGGCCCCAGGGATGAAAAAGATTTTTAAAAGATTTTATTTATTCAGGGGCTGGGCGGTGACACACCCAGTTGAGCACACATATTACCATGTACAAGGACTTGGATTCAAGCACCTACTCCCCACCTGCAGGGGAGATACTTTATAAGCATCAAAGCAGGTCTGTAAGCGTCTCTGTCTCTCCCTCTCTCCCTCCTCCTCCCCTCCCCTCCCCTCTCAAATAAAGGAAAAAAAGAAAAAAGAAGACTACAGGATGGAAGTTTTTTTTTTACATAGCAGCAGGCTGTCTCCCCTGCCCTAACTTTATAAGCCTTTCAAGGCTGAGGACTCTTATTTTGCTTTGTACTTACCGGCTAGAGAAGCCAGCAGAGTTTAATTCTGTTAAATTGAGACAGAGCCATGCAAACACTACTACTGTACCATCTCCACCCAGACATGGACCAGATGATGTTCTGCCCACAAGCCTCTGGGACTCAGACTCACCTTCCCTGACTCCTGTCTCACTTGTGCCTTCAAACACTAGGCAGAATTCTTTTTTGTGCACATTAATTTTTCTGTCTAGTACTGTGAAGTCCCCCTTTTCTCTTCGCCTTTCAGTCTTCTCCTCCTCCTCACAATTCACCTCCTACCTCACTCTCCGATCATGAACCTGAAATCCCCATGGCCTTGCGGTCACTGTGCCCCAGTCCCTGGTCCCTCTCGAGTTGCCTTCCCCACCTCTCCCACCCAGCATGTCCTGAATGTGCCTTAAATTTCCACGGCTGCCCTTTCTTCACATCAGGCTCAATGGCAGGGAATCCCCAGTCTTCTCTGCCTCTCTGAACACAACTTACTCTTCAGAGCTACGCTAGAAGGTCCCTGGCCCCTCTCCACCGTCCCTAGTTCCTACTTTGCAAGTCTCCAGTAAGTTTAACCGTAAGAGCCAATGTGCAGTCTATACACCAGCTGTATGCTAAGCACTTCCAGTGACAGTCTTGAGTCAGATACAACAATCTCCCTTAGCTTTATGACTAAACAGTAACCTGGAGCATCACAGTGGATAGTCTTGGATTCTGAAGAAGTTCAATCCTCTCCCCATTCCCCTCACTAATAAATAAAGCTAATTAAACAAAATGTATTATAATGACAAAACAGGTTCACTGATGTCAAACACACCCAACACCACACAGCAATGACACGGTAGATGAGGGTTTGAAATTAGGCCTGACTCCTTACTGCCAGCTCCTTAGCCAAATGCATCCTGTCCTGCCATGGGGGCGAGGGCTTCTGTAAACACCCAGGACTTCCCTTTCTTTCTTTCTTTCTTTCTTTCTTATCTATTTATTCCCTTTTTGGTGGCCCAGGAGGTGGCACAGTGGTTAAGGAACTAGACTCTCAAGCATGAGGGCCTGAGTTCAATCCCCGGCAGCACATGTACCAGAGTGATGTCTGGCCCTTTCTCTCTCTCCTCCTATCTTTCTCATTAATAAAATAAATCTTAAAAAAAAAGTCCCTTTTTGTTGCCCTTGTTATTTTTTGTTGTTGTTGTTGTTGTTGTTGTTGGATAGTACAGAGAGAAATGGAAAGAGGAGGGGAAGACAGAAGGGGAGAGAAAGACACCTGCAGACCTGCTTCACCACCTGTGAAGTGACTCCCCGACAGGTGGGGAGCCGGGACTCAAACCGGGATCTTTACACTGGTCCTTGTGCTTTGTGCCACATGCGCTTAACCCGCTGCACTACCGCCCCACTACCAACACCCAGGACTTTCTAAAAGGAGGCCTATGAGCACAGCCACCAAGAATGGCCTCAGCTGCAACCCAGTCTTCAGCAGAGAGCTGTGATGGAGGAGGCACCTCTAGGGATGCTAGTGGAGACTTCTGAACTCTAACCTGGCAGAACTTTCAAGTAGAAAGATGGACAACTAGTGTGGTGACAAGTCTAGCATCAGAAGTCTCTAGTGAAAATTCTATCCTGGGGCTTGGGAGACAGCATAATGGTTCTGCAAATGACTTTCATGCCTGAGGTTTTGAGTTTCCAGGTTCAACCACCAGCACCATCATCATCCAGAGCTGAGCAGTGCTCTGGTCTCTCTCTGTATTTCTCTCAATAAAATAAATAAAATATATTTAAAAAAAAAATTCTATCCTGTGTTCCAGGTGGCAGTGCAGTGGTTAAAACATTGGATTCTCAAGCATGAGGTTCAGAGTTCAATCCCTGACAGCACATGTACCAGAGTGATACCTGGTTCTCTCTCTCTCTCTCTCTTCATTCTGCTCCTACACTGGGCCACAGAACTGTCAAAGAGCAGAAGAAAAGCCAGGTCTGACTTCAGGTTTGTCAGGTAACTGTATCTCCTCCCTCCAGACTCCCAGCCCTAAGTGCGTCCACCTCCTCAATCAGGCTACTTGGCTCAGCTTGTACTTCTTTATATCTGAGACCTTGCAAGTTCTGAAAACAGACTAGAGTGGGTTTAAATATAACTGTCTGTGCCCATTCATAGAGCATTCACTCCCCACCAGAGACTATTTGGAAGTGTTTCAAGTTAGCACTAAGCTGCTTAACAGCTGATGATTTCAGTCCAGTCACTCTTTATACATGTTCCCTTACCTATATAGCAAAAAGACAGTATTTGCCTCATTAAGTTGTTGTGACAATTAAGCAAGTTAATATATACATATCATTTCTAAGAGGCCTTCAGTTGGCACCAGAAATGTGTGTTTAGTTTTTTTCTTCCTCCCTTTCTTCCTTTAAACCAGAACACTGCCAGGGACTGGACCTGGGATCTCAGAGTCTCAGGCAAGAAAGGCTTCTGTATAGTCATTATGCTATCTCCCTATTTTTTTTGTTCTTTCTTTCAATAAATGCAAGTGATATAAATAGCTTTTCCAATTTTCAGCCTGCTTAAAAGAGTAAGCAGTGGGTGAAATCCAATGAGAAAGAGCAGGACAGGGTGGAAGCCCCAAATTCTCTTCTCTACAAGTTAACACACCCTGGAGTGAGTTATTTAATCTCTGGCTCTCAGTCTCCTCTTGTTGAGTGGGGGTGGGGGAGGCACCTGAAAATAACCCTTTCAGGGTCCTTCTGTGCTAGAAAAGAGTCAGACACACTAGCCAATATAGGTAAGATTACCCCCAGCAACTAGTTTTCACCAAGAATAAGTAACAGTGATATTCTTACAAGCTTGTAACAAGAGTTACAAGCTCAGTTTATTTCATAGGTTAGTTTCTAAACTGGTCAGAAACTTTTCTAAGGCACAATGTTAAAAGTTTAAAGAAATCTACATGCTGCTCATCTGTGCAGAGATCAAATATAGAAATTTTGGAAGCAAATAATGCTTACATCAAGCAGATAGATAATCAGAGACAGATTGGCACTGAGCAGCTAACTTCTCTGTTTGTATTTTGAGACTGGTGACAGTTCCTGAAATAACAGATCAAAAATGTTGCAGATGATTCAGAGATGAAAACACTTCTGCAGTAGACAAACACAGTAAGACAAAACTACCATTAAAACAAATCACCATCAGTGTTCACTATGAATAATCCCTCCACTTCTGGCCAGCTGTTGATCTGACTACAATGAGTTCTCCTCAGTTCAATACTGTCGCCTCCAATCCGCCCAGTACTGGTTTGTACAATAAATGCTTTCTTTGGTGCCTGGCCATGTAACAGCCACTCTCTATAATCAAAGCGTCTTATTGTGTACCATAGGCCCTGCAGGAAAGGGAAGGGAAGAGGGCCGGGGCAGGTTAAATAGTAGCTGAATTCTTTTTTTTTTCTCCTTCAAGTATACCAGGCAAACCAATTCATTCGAAGCTGGGGAGCCCTCGGGGGAGTGTATGTGTATGTACATCTACCTAACTTCACTGACGACCAAAACTGAGAGTCGGAGCAGTATCCCTGTCTTAACCAAGGTCATCCAGTTGGTCAGTTTCCTATATGGTCCATGGCGGATCCCCTTCACCTGTCACCCATTCCAAACCGAGCAAAGCAACCACCCCAAGAACTGGGCGATTGGGGGGTGGGTATGGATAAGGTCCATGTCATCTTTTTAAGAGCTTATTTAAAAAAGTCTTCAAAACATGCCATAAAGGGCGTGCGGGGGCGGTAGCACACACATAATCTCTACTAGGCCCGAGTCCCTTCTCCCCTAGGACCCTGCAAACATTGAATCACCACTGGGGGGGGGGGATGTGGAGCCGGTGTTCTGGACGCGTGTCCGCTGCCCTTCCAAACCTGCCCACCTCTCGGCCTTCCGGGTCCCGAAGGAACCCCGAAAACCAGCTCTTGCTGGAATCAAAGCGAATGACAACTGGGGGGGGGAGCTGTATGGAAGCCCAGCCGGGGTAGGCTGGAGACCCCCCCCCCACACACACACACACACACGTCAAAGGACGATGACGACACTGCGGGCCGGGTCTCCCAGCACCTCAGCCACTGGAGCCTCGCCCCCTTCCCCCCGGACCCAGGGCTGGGGGTGTCTCCCGGAGGACGGGGTACACTGCGACCCCCGGCAGGGTCCCTCTGCTCGGGTGTCGGGAGGGGATTCTGGGGTCGCAGATGCAGACCCCCTTCCTGCACCCCCAAGTCTCACCGTGAGCCCCAGGAGCGGCCTGGGGGCGCTTGGCGAGAACCGGGAGCTAACTCTGGGACTCCCTCTGGCCGACGGGCGCCGAGCACAGACCTAGGCCCTCCAGGCTCCTCGACACAGACACAATGAGTCACAAAGGCCGGAAGTGCGTCAGCAGCTAGCCTTCCGGGACGGCGCTGCGTTTCCGGGTTCTCTCTAGGAGCGCGGGAGGACTTGTGTCTCGGCGTCCGTGCTCCCTCACCTCCCGCCTCCTCCCCCCCCGACCCCGCCGGGTAACTCAGTTTCCATCTTGCAGTGAGAGAGACGGCGAGGGGTGGTTCAGGACTGATTACTTTAATAGTTTATACTATAAGCTAAAGTAGGCTGTGTTTATGGCTTAATTAATTATTATTATTATTTTTTTTTATTGATGAGAGAAACAGAACCAGACATCACTCTAGTACATGTGCTGCCGGTGATTGAACTCGGGACCTCGTGGTTGAGAATCCAGCGCTTTATCCACTGCGCCACCTCCGGGACCACCTTGTTTATTTATTTAAATGAGGAGATACAAAAAGAGAGAGATCGTGAAATCAGCCCTGGCTTATGGTGGTGCTGGGGACTGAATTTGGGACTTCAGAGCCTCAGGCGTGAAAGTAGAAACAAAAAGTGCATTACCATTATACTGTCTTCACAGGCACCTGCAGACTTGCTTCACCGCTTGTGAAGTGACCCTCCTGCAGGTGGGGAGCCGGGGGATTGAACCAGGATCCTTATGCCCGTCCTTGCACTTCATGCCATGTGCGTTTAACTTGGTGCGTCACCACTCAGCCCCCAGGCCTATTTATTTTTAACGAAAGAGAGATTCAGAGAGAAAAACGAGAGGCAGACAAACACAGACAGACCAGAGCCCCCTGCTCAGTTCTGTCTGATAGTGGTGCTGGGGACTGAATTTGGGACCTCTGAGCCTCAGCCAGGAAAGTCGTCAGCATAACCATTGTATTATCTCCCCAACCCTTGTTTATTAAACATCATTTTTATTTATCTTAATGAGAATGATACAGAAAGACCAGAGGAGAGCTTAGCTCTGGCTGACGGTGGTGCTGAGGATTGAACCTCAGACCTCAGCTTCAGATATGAGAGTCTTTTGCCTCACTATTATCTGTCTCCCCAGCCTAATATTATCCAAGTTTTCTGCCCACTTGATCACTGGCACCCTCTAGTCTTGCATGGCAGCAGTCCTGGGAGTGATTTCAGTTACCAGAAAGCAGTGAGCATCTGCAGTAATTGTATGTTGTGACGCTGGAACTGAATGGAGCATGTAGACAGAATGACCGAAGATCAAAGTCAGGCAGGGGTGGCTGGTTTCGCGCACTGTCCTGGTGGTGCTGCCCATGACGGGAGTGGTATTTTCTAAGTGCTGGTTTGTGCCGAAAGGCTGTGTGTTATAAAGCAGCCAGAGAGAAGGGCCTGTGTCTGACTCGTGGGGCACTTGCTATCATTACAGCTTGAAAGGAGTTTGCAGAAGAACATGCTTTCACAACCTGGAACTGGGGCCCTCCCTTCAACCCAGAGTCTCAGAAAGAAGGCTGGGGTCAGTCACACAGCCTCCAGGATAGGGTGACCACAGATTCTGATGGCTATGACTTTGTTTTGGGTTCCAAAATCTATTCATGGAAGAGACAACTCATTAGCCTAGATTCAGACTCCTACTGCTTGGGAAAACTTTTAAACAATACAGCAGGGTTGGAGCTGGGTAGTGATGCACCAGATTAAGCGCACATAGTATGAAGTTCAAGGACCCACTCAAGGGATTCCAGTTTGAGCGCCAGGTTTCCAAACTGTGTGTGTGTGTGTGTGTGTGTGTGTGTGTGTGTGTTGTGATTCACAAGTGGTGAAGCAGATCTGCAGGTGTCTTTCTTTCTCCCTCTCTATCTCTACTCCTCTCTCAATTTTTCTCTGTCCTATCCAATAAAATGGAAAAAATGGCCACCAGGATCAGTGAATTCATAGTACAACCACCAAGGGCACCAGACAGTAGCACACAGGGTTAAGCACACATAGCATGAAGTGTATAGTACAGGCAGCAAACTCCAGCGATAACCTTGGAGAAAAAAACAAAACAATAAGGTTAAGGAAATAGTATAATGATTATGCAGAGAGCTTTTCATGCCTGAGTTATCAAAGGTCCCAGGCTGGATTTCTTTCTTTCTTTTTAATTTTTATTTATTTTAGAGAGAGATACAGAGAAAGACACAGAGAGAAACACCAGAGCACTGCTCAGCTCTGGCTTATGGTGGTGCGGGGGATTGAACCTGGGACTTAGGAACCTCAGGCATAAGAATCTGTTTGCATAACCATTATGCTATCTTCCCCGCCTGTCTTTCTTTTTTTTAAAGAATTTATTTATTTATTCATGAGAAAAGATAGGAGAGAAAGAACCAGACATCACTGTGGTACATGTGCTGCTGGGGATCGAACTCACCTGTAATCTCCTCTGTATCTCTTTTTTTGTTTTGTTTTCATTCTCCCTTCATTTAATTAATTAATTAATTTTTATTTTTTAACACTATTTATTTTTATTTATTTCAACAAGAGAGATACAGAGAGAGACCAGAGCCCTGTTCAGCTCTGATTTATGGAGGTGTTGGGGATTGAACCTGGGACTTCTGAGCCTCAGACAGGAGAGTCTTTTGCATAACTATTATGCTGTTCCCAAAGGTTCCCTTCTTTTATTTGAATGGGAACCTCATGCGTGTGTGATCTCACCATCATTTGCATAAACCATTATGCTGGGGCAAAAACCATGAATCAGCTTTAGGCTCCTGAGGCAGCTCAGGGAATATAACTGCTGACCAGGATCTTGCAGCTGAGAGGGCACCTGGCATGAGAGCTCTGTCTTACTAATGGGAGAGGGGATTAAAGCAATTCTGTCACCTTTTGGGGAGAGATTTAATTGGGAGACACAGAGAAAACACTGAGGCAACAGACCACTAGGTGGTAGAAGCAGAGGCTTGAGCTGAGAGAAAAGCAATCCAAGGATGAAGACACTGCCAACCCTGGGACACCAGGAGCCCAGCCATCTAGCCTGGAGGCCTGAGGCCAAAGTAAGGATGTAACAGCTTGAATAACCTTAAACCATGTTATTTTTATTTTTTTTTTTATTTTTTTTTTTAATTTTTTTTTTATTAAAGAAAGGATTAATTAACAAAACCATAGGGTAGGAGGGGTACAACTCCACACAATTCCCACCGCCCAATCTCCATATCCCACCCCCTCCCCCGATAGCTTTCCCATTCTCTATCCCTCTGGGAGCATGGACCCAGGGTCATTGAGGGTTGCAGAAGGTAGAAGGTCTGGCTTCTGTAATTGCTTCCCCGCTGAACATGGGCGTTGACTGGTCGGTCCATACTCCCAGTCTGCCTCTCTCTTTCCCTAGTAGGATGGGTCTCTGGGGAAGCTGAGCTCCAGGACACATTGGTGGTGTCTTCAATCCAGGGAAGTCTGGCCGGCATCCTGATGACACCTGGAACCTGGTGACTGAAAAGAGAGTTAACATACAAAGCCAAACAAATTGTTGAGCAATCATGGACCCAAAGCTTGGAAAAGTGGAGAGGAAGTATTAGGGAGGTACTCACTGCAAACTCTAGTATACTTCTGCTTTCTTACTTTGGTGCCATACTCCAAACTCAGTCAATTTCTGCTTTGCGTTTCTACTTCTTTTTTTTTTTTTTTTACATGCATAACATTCCCCAGATTCCCATTTAGCAATACCACCCCACTATTTCATTCATCATTTTTCATGGACCTGTATTCTCCCCACCCACCCTCCCACCCCAGAGTCTTTTACTTTGGTGTAATACTCCAATTCCATTTCAGGTTTGACTTGTGTTTTCTTTTCTAATCTTGTTTTTCAACTTCGGCCTGAGAGTGAGATCATCCCATATTCATCTTTCTGTTTCTGACTTATTTCACTCAACATGATTTTTTCAAGGTCCATCCAAGATCGGCTGAAAACGGTGAAGTCACCATTTTTTACAGCTGAGTAGTATTCCATTGTGTATATATACCACAACTTGCTCAGCCACTCATCTGTTGTTGGACACCTGGGTTGTTTCCAGGTTTTGGCTATTACAAATTGTGCTGCCAAGAACATATGTGTACACAGATCTTTTTGGATGGATGTGTTGGGTTCCTTAGGATATATCCCCAGGAGGGGAATTGCAGGATCATAGGGTAGGTCCATTTCTAGCCTTCTGAGAGTTCTCCAGACTGTTCTCCACAGAGGTTGGACCAATTGACATTCCCACCAGCAGTGCAGGAGGGTTCCTTTGACCCCACACCCTCTCCAGCATTTGCTGCTGTTACCTTTTCTGATGTGTGACATTCTCACAGGAGTGAAGTGATATCTCATTGTTGTCTTGATTTGCATTTCTCTGACAATCAGAGACTTGGAGCATTTTTTCATGTGTTTCTCGGCCTTTTGGATCTCTTCTGTGGTGAATATTCTGTCCAATTCCTCCCCCCATTTTTGGATGGGGTTATTTGTTGTCTTGTTGTTGAGTCTGGTAAGCTCTTTATATATGTTGGTTATTAAACTCTTATCTGATGTATGGCATGTAAAGATCTTCTCCCATTCTGTGAGGGGTCTCTTGATTTGGGTAGTGGTTTCTTTTGCTGTGAAGAAGCTTTTTAATTTGATGTAGTCCCATAGGTTTATACTTGCCTTAGTCTTCCTTGTAATTGGATTCGTTTCATTGAAAATGTCTTTAAAATTTATGCGGAAAAAAGTTCTTCCAATATTTTCCTCTAAGTATCTGATAGTTTCTGGTCTAACATCCAAGTCCTTGATCCACTTGGAATTTACTTTTGTATTTGGTGAAATACAGTGATTCAGCTTCATTCTTCTGCATGTTTCAACCCATTGTTTCCAACACCATTTGTTGAAGAGACTCTGCTTCCCCCATATAATAGTCTGGGCCCCTTTGTCAAAGATTAGATGTCCATACGTGTGGGGCCTCATTTCTGGGCTCTCAATTCTATTCCACTGGTCAGTGTGTCTGTTCATGTTCCAGTACCAAGCAGTTTTGATGACAATGGCCCTATAATATAGTTTGAGATCTGGCAGTGTGATGCCTCCGGTTCTGTTCTTTTTTCTCAAGATTGTTTTGGCAATTCTAGGTCTTTTCTGGTTCCAGATAAACATTTGTAGCATTTGTTCTATTCTCCTAAAAAATGTGCTTGGGATCTTGATGGGGATAGCATTAAATTTATAGATGGCTCTGGGTAATATATTCATTTTGATGATGTTAATTCTTCCAACCCATGAGCATGGAATATCTTTCCACTTCTTTGTGTCTTTTTCAATTTCTTTGAGTAGTGACTCATAATTTTCAGTATACAAGTCTTTCACTTCTTTGGTTAGGTTTATTCCTAGATATTTTATTGTTTTTGTTGCTATAGAAAAAGGAACTGATTTCTGGATTTCAATTTCTTCTAACTTAGTGTTTGCATAGAGGAATGCCACTGACTTTTGAATGTTAATTTTATAGCCTGACACATTACTGTATTGCCTGATGATTTCCAAAAGCTTCTTGCTAGATTCCTTAGGTTTTTCCATGTATACTATCATGTCATCTGCAAATAAGGAGAGTTTGACTTCTTCTCTTCCAATCTGTATTCCTTTAATTCCTTGCTCCTGCCTGATTGCTATGGCAAGAACTTCCAACACTATGTTGAATAGTAATGGTGATAGTGGGCAGCCCTGTCTAGTACCTGATCTGAGTGGAAATGCTTCCAGTTTTTCACCATTGAGTATGATGTTGGCTGTAGGTTTGCTATATATAGACTCCACTATCTTCAGGAATTTCCCATCTATTCCTATTTTTTGTAGTATTTTGATCATAAAGGGATGTTGTATTTTGTCAAAGGCTTTCTCTGCATCTATTGATATGACCATGTGGTTTTTGGTCTTGCTTTTGTTGATGTGGTGGATCACATTGATTGATTTACGTATATTAAACCAACCTTGCATGCCTGGGATAAACCCCACTTGGTCATGATGAACAATCTTTTTGATATACTGCTGTATCCGGTTGGCTAGAATTTTGTTCAATATTTTCGCATCTATGTTCATCAGAGATATTGGTCTGTAGTTTTCTTTTTTGGTTGTGTCCCTGTCTGCTTTTGGTATCAGGGTGATGTTGGCTTCATAGAAGCTGGCAGGGAGTATTCCAGTGTCTTCAATCTTCTGGAAGACTTTTAAAAGTAGAGGTATTAGTTCTTCTTTGAAAGTTTTGTAGAATTCATTTGTAAAGCCATCTGGTCCAGGACTTTTATTTTTGGGAAGATTTTTGATAACTGTTTCAATTTCATTAGCTGTGATGGGCCTGTTCATGTTATCCACTTCCTCTTTACTTAGTTTTGGAAGTTGGTAGGTATCTAGGAAATCATTCATTTCTTCCAGGTTCTCTAGCTTGGTGGCATATAGTTGTTCATAGAAGCCTCGCATGATATGTTGAATTTCTGCAGTGTCTGTTGTGATATCTCCTCTTTCATTTACTATCCGATTTATTTGGGTCTTCTCCCTTTTTTGTTTTGTGAGTCTGGCTAAAGGTTTGTCGATTTTGTTTACTCTTTCGAAGAACCAACATTTACTTTCATTGATCTTTTGTATGGTTTTCCTATTCTCAATGTTATTTATTTCTGCCCTAACTTTAGTAATTTCTGTCCTTCTGGTTGCTTTAGGGTTCCTTTGTTGTTCTTCTTCTAGGTCTTTAAGATGTGCAATCAGGCTGTTTATTTGTGCCTTTTCTTGTTTCCTAATGTGTGCTTGTATAGCTATGAACTTCCCTCTTAGGACTGCTTTAGCTGTGTCCCAAATATTTTGATAGCTTGTGTCTTCATTTTCATTGAACTCTCGAAACATTTTGATTTCTTCCTTGATTTCCTCTTTGACCCAGAAGTTGTTAAGAAGTGTACTGTTGAGCTTCCACATTTTGGGACTGTTACTAATCTTTTGTTGATTGTTAAGTGTTAGTTTAATTCCACTGTGGTCTGAGAAGATGCTTGGGATGATTTCAGTGCTCTTGAATAGGCTGATGCTGTCTTTGTGGCCTAACATATGGTCTATCCTTGAGAATGATCCATGTGGATTTGAGTAAAATGTGTATTCCAGTTTCTTGGGATGAATGACTCTGAAAATGTCCAATAGTTCTAGTTTATCTATCTCTTCATTTAGCTCCCTTATGTCTTTACTGATTTTCTTCCTGGATGATCTGTCAAGTTGAGAGAGTGGGGTGTTGAAGTCCCCTACTATGATTGTGTTACTGTTAATATATTGCTGTAGCTCTTTCAGTAGAAGTTTGATGTATTTAGATGGCTTCTCATTGGGTGCATATATATTAATAATTGTTAAGTCCTCTTGATTGACTGATCCTCTGAGCATTAAGTAGTGTCCATTCCTATCTTTTTTAATCTTATCTATTTTAAAGTCTATCATGTCAGATATGAGAATAGCTGTTCCTGCCCTTTTTTGTGGGCCATTGGCTTGAATGATAGTTTTCCATCCTTTCACTTTAAGTCTGTGTTTGTCTTGTTGCGTTAGGTGAGTTTCCTGTAGACAACATATTGTTGGGTTGTGTTTTCTGATCCATCTTCCTACTCTGTGTCTTTTAATAGGTGAATTCAGGCCATTGACATTTATTGATATCAAAGATTGAAGATATTTTAACGCCATTCTTGTAGAGTTTTAGAGTGTTTTGATATATGTTCTATTTGTGGTGGTCTGGTTGTTTATAGGAAACCTTTCAGAACTTCTTTCAAGGCAGGCTTGGTGATGGTTGCTTCCTTCAATTGTTGCTTGTCTGAGAAGGTTCTGATGCTTCCATCTAGTCTGAATGTCAATCTAGCAGGATATAGTATTCTTGGCTGAAAGCCTTTCTCATTGAGCACTCGATAGATATCTTGCCATTCTCTTCTGGCCTGTAGTGTTTGTATGGAGAAGTCTGCTGCTAATCTTATGGGTTTTCCTTTGTAGGTGACTCTTTGTTTTTCTCTTGCAGCCTTGAGGATCCTTTCTTTATCCTTATTCCTTTCCAATCTAAGTATGACATGTCTTGGTGTCTTTAGGTCTGGGTTAATTCTGTTTGGGACCCTCTGGGCTTCTTGAATCTTTATGTCTTTGGTGTTGTCTAGACTAGAGAAATTTTCAGCTATTATGGCCTGGAGAACGCTTTCTTCCTCCCCTTCTCTTTCTTCCTCTGGTAAGCCAATAATGCGTATATTGTTTCTTTTGAAGTCATCCCATAGGACTCTGTTGTTGTTTTCAGCATCTCTTAATCTCTTTTTGAGATCTCTTACTTCTTTTTTAGTTGTCTCTAATTCATCCTCAATCTTGCTAATTCTGTCTTCAGCCTCATTGATTCTATTCTCTCTGCCCTCTACTGCTTTCTGGAGTTCATCTATTTTGTTGCCCTGCTCTGATACTGTTTTAGCTTGTTCAGCTAGTTGCCTTCTTAGCACAGCAATTTCAGCTTTCAGCTCTCTAATAACCATGAGATTATTAGAATTTTCTTCCATATTCTCATTTGTTGTTCCTGCAGTTCTGATTACAATTTTTTCAAATTCTTTACTCACTCCTGTTATTATTTCCTTAGCTAATGTTTGCATGTTGAACTCGTTGTTTTGTGCTTCGCCCTCTGGAGGACTTTTAGCTGGACTCTTGTCCTGGTTCGAGTCTCCATTATTTTTTCTTGTTGTTTTAACCATTTTATATAAGTTAACAGTTTTTTCAATCCCTGAGTTGGAGTTTAGTGGTGTAAAAGCCTTTTTTTTTTCCCCTGTAGGCTATGGTAGCCTGAGGGCTTTTAAACTATCAATAGGCTTCTTGGCTTAATCAATGACTCCTGACCAAGAGATAAAGCAGGGTGTGGCAGAGATAATCCAGTGGTTATGCAAAGAGACTTTCACAGCCCTTCAGCTATGCCACCGAGGTATAGGTCTTCTCCTGAGTTTCCCGGTTAGATCTCTGTGCCCTGGTGTCCCTCCCTGTTACTGCTCCAGATTCTGAGGGTAGTAGCAATGGAGACTCAGAGTTGTATTTGGTGAGTCTCTGGGGAGTCCTTTCCTCCCTTCAGCTGTCCCCTTGTTGGTGGAGCAGACTGGAGGTGGTGTCTCCACTGACAAACTGTCGAACTGTTAGCAGTCACTTAATCTCTCCTTAGGCCCCTCTCTCCTCTCTGTCACCAGCCACGCGTGTTTGTACTCACGGGTGATTTACTGGGTTTCTGTGGTCATTCTAGTCCTGTCTTGTTTCGGTCCGGGTGGTCTCCTTTGGTATTCCTAGTTGATCCAGGAGAGGAGAGGAGAGGAGAGAAAGCGATCTGCTGCTCGTAGCTCCGCCTCCGGAACTCTATTTTTATTTTTTAACCAGAGCACTGCTCAGCTCTGGTTTATGGTGGTGCGAAGGATTGAACCTGGGACTTTGGAGCCACAAGCTTGAGAAGTCTCTTTGCATAACCATGATGCTATCTACTCTTGCCCGTATTTTATTTATTTAATTTTTTTATTGCCACCAGGGTTATCACCCCTATGAATAATCTACCACTGCTGGTGGCAATTTTTTCCTTTTTTTTTTTTTTGTTTCTTCTATTTTATTTGATAGGACAGAAAGAAATTGAGAGGGATGGAGAAGAGAGAAAGAGAAACGCTTTCAGAGCTTTACTGCTCTTGAAGCATTCCCCTGCAGGTGGAGAGTGGGGTCTTGAACCCAGATTCTTGCACACTATAATGTTTGTGCTCAACCAGGTCTGCCACATCCTGGCTCCCTCAAATGGTGTTTTTGTCTGCTTTGTTTTTACCACCAGGGTTTTCTCTTACTGTACCTGCAGATGACTTTATTTATTTATTTTTTTTAGATAGAGGTTGAGAGTCAGGGAAGGAGGAAACTAATGGAGATTTGGTGCCTGCCTGGCTAAACAGCTCAATTTTCTAGTCATTATTTTTCTGAGAGGGAGAGACACACACAGAGAGGAGAGGCACCCAGTGCAATTCCACCACCACGGAGCTCCCAAGTGATGTCAGGACTCAAACCCAGCGCCTCACATGTAATAAAGCATTGCTTTAGTGGGTGAGCTATCTCTCCTGGTTCATCAACCCTTTAAGTTAGACACAAAATTAACCCCCACCACCTTTATTTTCCCCTACCATGGCAACTTCAGTATTGTTGTCAAAATCCACTTTTTAAAATGTTTTGTTTTATTATTAATTATTGATAGAGACAAAGAGATTGAGAGAGGAGTGGGAGAGAGGGAAAGCATCAGAGAGACACCTGCAGCCCTGCTTCAGTGCTTATGAAGCTTTCCCCCTGCAGGTGGGGTCCAGGGGCTTGAACCTGGGTCCTTGCACGCTGTAATGTGAGTTCCTAACCAGGTGTGCCACTGTTTGGCCCCAGTATCCACTTAAAAAAAATGTATTCGGGGAGTCGGGCTGTAGCGCAGCGGGTTAAGCGCAGGTGGCGCAAAGCACAAGGACCGGCATAAGGATCCCGGTTCGAACCCCGGCTCCCCACCTGCAGGGGAGTCGCTTCACAGGCGGTGAAGCAGGTCTGCAGGTGTCTATCTTTCTCTCCCCCTCTCTGTCTTCCCCTCCTCTCTCCATTTCTCTCTGTCCTATCCAACAATGACGACAACAACAATAATAACTACAACAATAAAACAACAAGGGCAACAAAAGGGAATAAATAAATAAAATAAAAAATATATTAAAAAATTAAAAAAAATGTATTCGGTGTTGGGCGGCAGCACAGCGGGTTAAGTACACATAGCACAAAGCACAAGGACCGGTGTAAGGATCCTGGTTCAAGCCCCCAGCTCCCCACTTGCAGGAGGGTTGCTTCACAACTTGTGAAGCAAGTCTTCAGTTGTCTTTCTCTCCCCCACTTTGTCTTCTCATCCTCTCTTGATTTCTCTCTGTCTTGTCCAACAACAGCGATAGTAACAACAGTAAACAAAGGCAACAAAAGGGAAAAAATAGTTTTCAGGAACAGTGAATTCGTAGTGCAGGCACCAAGCCCCAACAATAACCCTGGAGGTAAAAAAAAAAATTCCATAGGACTAGGTGGTGGCGCACCTGGTTGAGTGCACACATTACAGTGCACAAAGACCTGGGTTCAAGCCCCTGGTCCCCATATGCAGGGGGAAAGCTTCACAAGTGGTGAAGCAGGGCTTCAGATGTTTCTCTTTTTCCCTCGCTCTATCTCCCACTCTCCTCTCTATTTCTGTTTCTACCCAATAAAAAATAAATAAATAAAATAATAATAACAATAAAGTTATTCCAGTGGTCCGGGAGGTGGTACAGTGGATAAAGCATCAGACTCTCAACCATGAGGTCCTGAGTTCAATCCCCAGCAGCACATGTGCCAGAGTGATGTCTCGTTCTTTCTCTCTCTCCTCCTATCTTTCTCATGAATAAATAAAATCTTTAAAAATATTAAAAACTTATTCCAGTGGAGGCAGCACCTTGAGTGTGTGGAATTTCATCTCTCTTAGACCACTTTTTCATTCACTTAAAGAGACAGAGAGGCTCTCTCTTGCTCTTGCTATCTCTTTGGCTCTGACAGCATCATGTAAGTCTCTTCCTTTGCTATCTCACTCTCACACTCTCTCCTGGGACCACCTGTGACCATAGATCTTGTAAGTGAGTCCTCTCCTCTCTTTCTCTCTCTTTTTCCTTAACATGTTTAGTTTTCAATAAAAGTTTAATTTACCTGAAAAAAAAAAAAGAGACAGAGATACTGCAAAAGAGAAAGAGAATAGAGATGCCACTGTTGGCCTGGTTCTGCACTGAAGCTGCACCCTAAATCCTCTTGCCTCCCTGGGGAAACAGGGTCACAAGTGACCTGAGACAGCATCTTCACCAGCTATCAATCTCAATCAACAGAATGACTGTCCTGAAGTTATGAAACCCTGTTTTAGCTCGACCGGACCTGCCAATATACGCAGATATCTTCGCCCACCCTGTCCAACGCTTGACGTCTCGTCACCCAATCTGGTCCCCTACGCCTACACTGAACTTCTCTGTTCCAGACTCTTGGAAACAGAGTTGGCAGTCAGCTGAGGTAAAGAACAAACACCTCATCACAGACCCCTGCAAGCGTCAACCCGGCTTTGACCTAGCACGTTATGATTGGGCCCTCCTCAATCGCTATCAAACAGGCCATGGCCGGTGCGCCGCTATGTTCCATCGCTGGGGAGCCAGAGACGACCCGAACTGCCCCTGCGGCTCCAGACAGACTATGACCCACATAGTCAACGACTGCCACCTCTCCAGATTCAAAGGAGGTCTCAAAACTTTACATCAGGCTCAACCTGACGCTGTTGACTGGCTACGGAAGAAGGGCAAACGCTAGAAGAAGCAGCAGAGAATGCAGCTGCCTGGTGAGCTAGGAGTCTATCACCATTACTGCAACCTTCTCTGAGCCCTCACTCTGAGTGTGTGTGTGTGTGTGTGTGTGTGTGTGTGTGTGTGTGTATGATATGGCATTTTATTACTTTATTTTCATGTAGGGCTGGGGATTGAACCTGAGATCTCAGAGCCTCAGATATGATATTTTTTGCAGAACCATTATGCAATCTCTCTAGCCCCTCTGATCTCTTTATATGCTCACCTTCTGTCTGCGTTTTGTATCCTGGTGAACACTTCCAAACTGAACTGCCCTTCTGGCCACCTTGTATATGGGACCAGTATGAGTTCCAGGGGGAAGAACTAACAGCGTTTAAAATATTCTGTATTTGCTGTCAAGAGAGCCAACTGTCAAAGGTTGGAGCCGGGATGTGAGTGCCCAATGGAGATTCCCGGCTTCCCCAGCCAGAGGCCAGTGGCTACCAGAGGCTCCCCCCAACTCCCTCCCAGTGCAAACATATCTCACCATGAGAGTAAACAGATGGTGCTAAGGAAAGCCACCTGAAACTGCTCCTGTGTGGAGTCACCCAGAAGTTAGGAGGCTGAGCCCAGGCCTGGTTTGGGTGTGGGGTGTGGAGTTAATGCAGCTCTGACAACAGCATCATCTGAAGCAGCTCCTCACTGTGTGAACAGCACTGGGCTTTCATGGCTTACCCAGCCAGGCCCCTGCCCCTGCTCCTTCCTGGACAAACATATCACAAAAAAGCCTTGTGAAGTTCTGGGCCTACCTACAGAGAGAAGGGGTGTGTTGGGGAGCAGAGGGGAGGCAGCTGAGGTGGCAAGGCAGAGAGGCCTGACTTGCCCATGTCTACCTATGGGCGGGCTTAACTGGAAAGCTGACATGCACAGAACTTTGGTGAGTTAATTCAAGAATCAAACTGAGGACTTGAGATCAGGAGGGAGCCTGGAACAGCCCCCAGATTGCTCTGAAAGAATTGCACCCACAAAGGAGTCCTGGTGCTAAGAATTCACACTGTGTGCTCAAGGAAGGCTGCTATGGGAGGAGTCTCCAGTGTAGATTCAGTGTTATTTATGCATTGAGGCATCTAAGAAAAACTGATTGACTGATTGATTGAAGTGCTGGGGCGTTGCCTACACGGTTTCTTTTTTTTTAAATATTTATTTTTACGATTCATATATTTGTGTGTGTGTGTGTGTGTGTGTGTGTGTGTGTGTGAGAGAAAGAGAGAGAGAGAGAGAGAGAAAGAGGAGAAAGAGAGAAAGACAGAATGCTCAGCTCAGGTTTACGGTGGTGCTGGGGATTGAACCTGGGGCTTCAGGCATGAGAGTCTTTTGCAGAACTATAATGCTGTATCCCCAGTCCCTGGGCTACTTTTTCATTGAAAGAGAGAGATAGAGAGATATCAAAGGAGAGACACCATAGTCCCTGATCTTCCCCTAGTGGGTTGGCCTGGATGGTCCCTTAACCTCTTGAGTTTCCTTGTCTGGATAGATTAGAATTCTGCTACCTGCCACTTGTTACTGTGACAGGGACTGAGATCGGCCTTTTTATAGAACTCACCCCAGTGAGGTGGGGGTGACTGCGTCTGTTTTAGAGACAAAGCAGTTGTGCATCCCAGTGGTTGAGCTTAGGACTAGCAAGCATGAGGTCTCAAGATGGATCCCCTTCACCACATATGCCAGAGTTAGACTCTGATTTTCGTTCTCTCCCGCTCTCTCTCTCTTTCTCTCTCTGAAATAATAAAGCTTGAAAAGGAGAGAGACAGAGATAGATAGATAGATAGATAGAGAGAGAGAGAGAGAAAGAATTGAAACTCAGTAAGAAAAACGGACTTGCTCCCAAACCTACAGCCCAAGTTCAAAAGCTGCCAAGCCTCCATCCCTTCCCTAGAACCAGGGAACGTGGGATATGAAACTAGACAGGATGTGTGAAACTAAACAGATTGTGGGTCTATTTCAGTTTGTTTGTTTATGGTGTTTATTTATATTACCAGAGTCCTGCTCAGCTCTATCTAATGGTGGTGCTGGGGGTTAAATCTGGGACCTTTGGTGACTCAGGCATGAAAGGCTTTTTGCAGAACCCCTTATGCTGTCTCCCCAGCCCTGGAACAGTCTTCACTACTTGAGATGGAAGCTTTGACTCAAGAGCCACTGAAGGTCAGAAGTCAGGGCAGTCTCTGAGCTTCCTCCCCTCCAGAGATCTCCTTTACCATACTGATTTATCTCCCTGGCCAAAATCCAGGAGAGAAAACAGTCGACAACTTGTTCCAAGGAAGTACGCTTGGCAGGAGCTCTCGGAATTGCTGCTACCTCCTTTTCCATCCCAGGCTGCTTGGCATGGTCTTTGTTTAGCTGGCACACAGTCCAGGCATCTTGGGAGAGAAGTTCCCTGGCCCTTACACACACTGCCACAGGGAGGATGGGAGGGCAGCTCAGGGGGTCAGAGGGGCTGCAGCCTCCCACCCCCAACTCTGGGCAGTGAAGGCTTAGCCTGGTGATCAGCACATTGATGTTACAGTACTGAACATAGCGCCCCACTCGTGCAGGGGCCATCTAAGGAATTTGCAGTTTTTACTTTTTGCTTTTTCAATTTTTTATTATTTTATTTTTTATATTTATTTTCCTTTTTGTTGCCCTTGTTTCTTTTATTGTTGTGGCAGTTACTACTGTTGTTATTATTGATGTTGTTGTTAGATAGGACAGAGAAATGGAGAGAGGAGGGGAGACAGAGAGGGAGAAAAATAGACACCTGCAGACCTGCTTCACCGCCTGTGAAGCGACTCCCCTATAGGTGGGGAGCCAGGGCTCCAACCGGGGTCTTTACGCCTGTTCTTGCACTTTACACCACGTGTGCTTAATCTGCTATGCTACCGCCTGACTCCCACTTTTTCAATTTTTAATGTGGCACCGAGGAATGAACTAAGCAAGGGCCTCTTTTATCAAAGTGTCACCACTGAATGCCCTCTGGCTCAACTTTTCCATTCTTTGTTTACATTCACTTTCTTTAAAACATTATTGAGGACAGAGGTAGATAGCATAATGGTTATGCAAAGAGACTCTCATAAGGCTCATGAGGCTCCAAAGTCCCAGTCTCAATCCCCTGTACCACCATACGCCAGAGCTGAGCAGTGCTCTAGTTAAAAAAAAAAGAAAAAAAAAAAAAAGGAGGGAGTCAGGTGGTAGCACAGCAGGTTAAGCGCAAGTGGCGCAAAACGCAAGGACCAGCATAAGGATCCCGGTTCGAACCCCAGCTCCCCACCTGCAGGGGAGTCGCTTCACAGGCGGTGAAGCAGGTCTGCAGGTGTCTATCTTTCTCTCCCCCTCTCTGTCTTCCCCTCCTCTCTCCATTTCTCACTGTCCTACCTAACAATGATGACATCATCAACAACAATAATAATTGCAACAACAATGAAAAACAACAAGGGTTGTGGTCCGGGAGGTGGCGCAGTGTTAAAGCTTTGGACTCTCAAGCATGAGGTCTTGAGTTCGATCCCTGGCAGCACATGTACCAGAGTGATGTCTGGTTCTTTCTCTCTCCTCCTACCTTCCTCATTAATAAATAAATAATTTTTTTTTTAAAAAAAAGAAAGACAACAAGGGCAACAAAAAAGGGAATATATATATATAGTGTCAGGTGGTAGTGTAGCTGGTTAAGTGCATGTGGCACAAAGCGCAAGGACCGGCATAAGGACCCCCGTTAAGAGTCCCTGGCTAAAAAAAAAAAAAAAAAAAAAGAGTCCCTGGCTCCCCACCTGCAAGGGAGTCACTTAACAGGCGGTGAACAGGTATCTTTCTCTCCCCTCTCTGTCTTCCCCTCCTCTCTCCATTTATTTCTGTTCTATCCAACAACGATGACAACAATAATAACTACAACAATAAAACAACAAGGGCAACAAAAGGGAGTAAATAAAATATTTTTAAAAAGTTATTGAGAGAAAAGAGGAGAGGGAATTTGGAACCTCATGCTTGAAACTCCAACACTTTATCCACTCTACCACTTATTTATTAATTGGATATATATAGAGAGAAATTGAGATAGTGGGAGTCGGTAGCACAGTGGGTTAAGCACAGGTGGTGCAAAGCACAAGGACCCCCATAAGGATCCAGTTCGAGCCCCCGCCCCTGGCTCCCCACCTCCAAGGGAGTCACTTCACAGGCGGTGAAGCAGGTCTGCAGGTGTCTATCTTTCTCTCCTTGTCTTCCCCTCCTCTCTCCATTTCTCTCTGTCCTATCCAACAACAATGACAACAATTACTACAACAATAAAATAACAAGGGCAACAAAAGGGAATAAATAAATATATTTTTTAAAAAAGTGGTCTGGGAGGTGGTGCAGTAGATAAAGCTTTGGATTCTCAAGGATGAGGTCCCAAGTTCAATCCTGGCAGCACATGTACCAGAGTGATGTTTGGTTCTTTCTCTTTCCTCCTATCTTTCTCATTAATAAATAAATAAATTAATTAAAAAAAAGAAATTGAGAGAGAAGGGAGAGAGATGAAGAGAGACAAAGAGACACCTGCAGCATTGCTTCACCTCTCCTGAAGCTTTCCTCCTACAGGTGGGGATGTTGGGATTGAACCTGGGCCCTTGAGCATTGTAACAATTTTGCTCAACTGAATGTGCCACCACCATGCCTGTCCCCCCTTTTTAAATTACTACCAGGGTTATTTCTGGGGCTTGGTGCCTGCACCATAAATCCACCACTCTTGGTGGTGATCTCCTCCTTTTTAATTGACAGGACAGAGAAACTGAGGGGTGGGTGAGAGATAGGAACAGAGAAAAAAGATACCTCAGGAAGCTTCTCCCCTGCAGGTGGAGAGCAAGTGCTCATGAGCATGGGATCTTGGGTTCCATCCCTGGGATCACACATACCAGAGGGAGTGATTCTCTCTCTCTAGCTCTCTGTCTCCGCCTACTAAACAAAATCTTCAAAGAATAAAATGTTACACTGCTGGGTGGTGGAGCACCAGGTATAGCAAGCACATTACCATGCATAAGGACTTTGTTCAAGCAACTAGTCCCCCTGTTCAGGGGGTAAGATTCATGAGTGGTGAAGCAGTGCTGTGGGTTTGTTTTTGCCAGAGCTCTGTTTGG
Organism: Erinaceus europaeus; assembly: GCF_950295315.1. NCBI lineage: Eukaryota > Metazoa > Chordata > Mammalia > Eulipotyphla > Erinaceidae > Erinaceus > Erinaceus europaeus. The sequence goes on along the minus strand of NC_080176.1, from coordinate 25,632,672 downwards.
CTGTGGTTTATGGTGGTGGTGGTGGTGGTGGTGGTGGTGGTAGGGGATTGAACTTGAGACCTTTGGTGTCTTAGGCATGAAAGTATTTTTGCATAACCATTATGCTATCTCCCCAGCCTGAGTATCTCTTTCTACCTCTCCCTTCCCTCTCAACTTCTGCCAAAAATAAATAAATTAAAAAAATACCTTGGAGTTAAAAAAAATGCTACAAGATTTCATGGATACTGTCCTATCCAAGTTCAGGGTGAAGTGAATGTGTTCACAAGCTTCTCACACCTCCCTCTTACCATCTCCTGAAGTTCACCCCTCCCTGGCCTCTTTGTCCACTGCACACAGTAGGAGGCTCTGCATGGGAGGCTATGTTGACTCTCACTTTCATGAACACTAACAGCGATAAAGCTACTACTTACTACAGCTGCCACAGGGCATCGAGGTGGGTGATTTACAGGTCACCTCATTCATTTCTCCCTGTTAACAGGCACTATTATCATGCCTCCTTTAGAAGCCTGGACTCTTTACATCAGAAAGATTAAAAAATAGCTCAAGGTCACAAAGCTACTAAGTAGAATTCTGGTCTTATTCTGCTATGCCAACTTTGGCAAACAACCCTGGTGCGTGTGTGTTTTGTGTGTGTAAAAGAATGGGCCAACCAATCTCGGAGTCTGGAGGTTGTGGTCACATATTCTTTCACTCTCCACTGCCCAGCACAGAACAAACATTTCTTCAGACTGGTGTTGAAATATTTACCATTCTCTCTGCAATCCTCCCTCACCTTTCTAACGCTGTGGTTTTAGTCCAGTTGGTGCTGGAATGTTCTTAGCTGGCAGGGCCAATTCCAGACCCATTCCCATATACTGCTTTGCAAACGCCCCCTGATCCCTCCTTTCTTTACAGATATGTCAGCATCATGTCTGTCATCTACATGCAGGTCAGTTACATGTCAGTTTCCTTCCTGAGGGATTCTCCATGTCAGTTACAAGTCAGTTTCCTCTCTGCAGCATCCCTGCCTGGGAAGGGAATTAGGCTGTAAGGGGCCAGTTGGTGGCACAACTGGTACAGTGCACAAGTTACTATGTAAGGACCCAGGTTTGAAACCCCATATACTACCTATAGAAGGGAAGCTTCATGAATGAAGCACGGTTGCAGGTCTCTTTCTTTCTCCTCTCAACCTATTTCTGTCTCTATAATAATAAAGTTAAAAAAAAAATTTTTTTAAAAAGAGGCTTCACTATAATGTTTCAGACTGAGATATAAGGGGCTGGGGGTGGTGCGCATAAGGTTGAGCAGACATGTTGTCAAGCGCAGGGACCCAGGTTCAAGTCCCTGGTCCCCACCTTTAGAAGGGAAGCTTCATGAGTAGTGAACCAGTATATATGTATTTTTAATATTTATTCCCTTTTGTTGCCCTTGTTTCATTGTTGTGGTTATTATTGTTGTTGTTACTGATGTCGTCGTTGTTGGATAGGACAGAGAGAAATGGAGGAGTGGAAGACAGAGGGGGCAAGACACCTACAGACCTGCTTCACCGGGGGATCCTTACACGGTCCTTGTGCTTTATGCCACTTGTGCTTAACCTGCTGCGCTACCGCCCCGTGAACCAGTATTGTAAGTGTCTCTCTTTCCTTCTCAACTTATAAATAAATAAACAAACTCCAATAAATAAAGAGAAATCTTCATTTCCAGCAGGGGAGACAACATCATGGTGATGTAAAGAGATTCTCACGCCTGTGGTTCCGAAGTCCCAGGTTCAATCCTCAGCATCACCTTAAGTCAGAACTGAGCAGTACTTGGTAAATAAATAAATGTTATATAATCTTCATTTCCCCGATCCTCATGAGTCAGGTTATTATGAAAGGTGGTGAAAAATGAGGGGCCGGTCCTGAGTGCATTTTCACAAGTACACCCCAATTCCCCGCAAGGTCATCTCCCTGCTGAAGCCTGAGTGCATTTTCACAAGTACACCCCAATTCCCCGCAAGGTCATCTCCCTGCTGAAGCCAGGAGGCTCCAAGGAGACCTGACCCAGCGTTCAGCTATGGGGTCCCACCTTCCAGGGGTTGTTTTTGGAAATGCCCCCTTGGCCGGGGTCACGAAGGAAGGACGAGATAAAAAACGTGGGAACAAGCAGAAAGATACGGAGCCAGTTTCGCTGCAGCCCCTCAAAAAGCACTGCCTGCTATGGGGAGGCGAAGGGCGGGACACCACCGTACTTTTCATCCCCGTAGTGCGCCCCACGGCCACTCGGTGTGCGAAGCCCGAAAGTTTGGCTTCCGCGGGGCCCCAGTCCTTGCAACCGCCTGCACAAAGACCGGAAGTGCGCGCGGTCTGCACAAAGACCGGAAGTGGCCAGGGAGATGGCCACTCTAGGATATCGGAGGCTCCCCGTCTTGATGGTTCCCATATTTAAATATCGGAAATACTAGGTCTTTACAGGGTTCAGCGTTTTCCGCCCCAACCAGAATAAACCCTCTGGGAGTAGAGAAACCTCTTCCTCTTCCCCGCAGGCCCTCTTCAGCTTCCAAAGTGGCCGGAGGAGCCTCTAAAATTCCGTGTCAGCAGGGTACAGTGCCCTCCTGTGGCGACAGTACGCAACTGCAATGGAGTCTACCATCTGAGAGGACAAATAGCTTTATTAAAAAAGGGGGGGAGGGGTGAGGGTAATAGCATAATGGTTATACAAACAGATTCTCATGCCTGAGGCTCCGTCAAGTCCTAGGTTCAATCCCCCACACCACCATAAGCCAGAGCTGAGCAGTGCTCTGCTAAAAAAAGGGTAGGGGGAAGGGGAGAAAAGCAATCTCCCAGCGTCCCCCCTTCAGCTGGTGGCACGGAGCTGCTGCCTTCAGCATTCAGCAGACACGCACTTGAGCGCAGGCTCCGTTGCAGTTGTACAATATCAACACAGGAGGGCAATCCGTACCCTGCTGACACATGTCATAGGATTATTACAGTGGCTCTTGCATTTGGAAAACTTGATGACATTTGGGAAACTTCATGAGTGGTGAAGCAGGTCTGCAGGTCTGTCTATCTTTTAATTTTATTTAATATTGAATAGAGACAGAGAGAAATTGAAAGGGGAGGGGAAGATAGGGAGAAAGACAAAGAGACACCTGCAGCCCTGCTTCACCACTTGTGAAGCTTTCCCCCTGCAGGTGTGGACCAGGGACATGAACCTGGGTCCTTGTGCACAGTAATGTGTGCGATTAACTAAGTGTACCACCTCCTGGTCCCTCTCTCTGTCTCTCGATCCCTCTCAACTTCCCTCTATCCTATCCAAACAAACAAAACCCCACAAACGGGCAGGGGAGACAGGATAATTGTTATACGAACTGATTCTGATGCCTGATGCTCGAAAGACTCAGGTTCATTCCCCTGCACCACCATAAGCCAAAGTTGAGCAGGGCTCTGGGTAAAGGAAAAAACAAATAAACAACAAACAACAACAACATAAAAAAACACACAGATGCCTTTCTACATGGTGCGCTAGAAAAGGTGATTATTGCAGATAATATTATTTTATTTTTTAAATTATACTTATTTATTGGCTAGAGACAGACAGAAATTGAGAGAAGGGGGAGATAGAAAGGGAGAGAGACAGACAGACACCTGCAGCACTGCTTCAACACTTGTGAAGCTTTCCCCCTGCAGGTGAGGACTGGGGACTTGAACCTGGGTCCTTGAGCATAATAACATGTGCACTCAACCAGGTGTGCCACCACCCGGCCCCTGAAGATGTGATTTTACAGATCAGGAAAGGGGACTCTGCAGGACACTTGGCCACCGAGTCATCTCTGTCCCTGATAATCAAGACTTCCTTGGCCTGGTGACAGTGTTTCTGGACCCAGCTGTCTTAGGGCAGCTCCCAGCCCTACCCCCTGCCACTCAGCTCCCACATGGGTCTGCTCCATATCAAGCTGGTGGGCTCTCCCAGGCTGCTGTGCTCCAGGTGGCAGGTGTAGATAGTTCTGTCCCCTGGAGCTACAGTCATTGCCACACTGGCCAGGTACGTGCCATTCACGGTTGGAAGGGTGGCACCCTGTGACCCCAGCTCCATCCTACTCTTGAGTTTGGTCCAGCGCAGTCTGATGTCCCTCGGGTAGAAGCCATTGGCTCCACACTTGACGATCATGTTTCCTTTCAGGTCCGTGTTACTGGTGACAAATACGGCTGGGGGCTCTGCAGGGCACACACAGGATAGACATGGGTTCCTCTCCAACCTGCTTCTCAAACCCCCAGAGAGACTTTATATCAACTAAGCAAGCCTGTGGAAGACAGTAAGGGGAGCTCTTAAAAAATAAAAACAGGGGCAGAGGGTAGATAGCATAATGGTTATGCAAAAGAGACTCTCATGCCTGAGGCTCCAGAGTCCCAGGTTCAGTCCCCCGCACCACCATAAGACAGAGCTGAACAGTGCTCTGGTTCAAATAAATAAATAAAAAATAAAATGAAAATAAGTTTAAAAAATAAAATAAAAACAGAAGGCTGGGGAGAGAGCATAATGGTGATGCAAAAAGATTCTCAGGCCTGAGGCACCAAAAGTCCTAGGTTCAATCCAGCACCACCATCAGCTAGAGCTTCAGTGCTCAGGCAATAAATAAATAAAATTGCAAAAAAAAAAAAAAAAAAAAAGGAAATGCCCTAGAATCTTGTAACCCTAGGCATTTAAAAATATATATTCAATTAAGTAATTAGTTAATTAATTTTGGGTAGAGATGGAGGAACTTAGAAGGAAAGGGAGAGATATAGAGGGAGAAAGACAGACCCTGCAGTCTTGCTTCACCAATTGTGAAGCTTCCCCTTGAAGGTGGGGACTTGGGGGCTTGAACACAGATCTTTGCACACACTGTAATGTGTGCCCTCAGCCAGCTGTGCCACTGCTTGGCCCCCGCGATTGTGTTTTTTTTTGGTCCTTTTCCCATCATGATTATCGCTGGGGCTCAGTGCCCACAGGAATTCATTGCTCCCAGAGGCCGGTTTTTCCTCCATTCTTTCTTTCCTTCCTTCCTTTTTTAAAAAAATATTTATTTATTCCCTTTTGTTGTCCTTGTTGTTTTTATTGTTGTTATCGATGTCGTTGTTGTTGGATAGGATAGAGAGAAATGGAGAGAGGAGGGGAAGACAGAGAGAGAGAGGGGAGAGAAAGATAGACACCTGCAGACCTGCTTTACCGCCTGTGAAGTGACTCCCTTGTAGGTGGGGAGCCAGGGGCTTGAACCAGGATCCTTACTCTGGTCCTTTGCGCTACCTACGCTTAACGGGCTGTGCTACCGTCCGACTCCCTCTTCCTTCATTCTTCTTTTTTTTTTTTTTTTCCCCTCCAGGGTTATTGCTGGGCTTGGTGCCTGCACCATGAATCCACCGCTCCTGGAGGCCATTTTTCCCCCTTTTTGTTGCCCTAGTTGTTGCAGCCTCGTTGCGGTTATCATTGCCATTGTTGACGTTGCTTTGTTGTTGGATAGGACAGAGAGAAATGGAGAGAGGAGGGGAAGACAGAGAGGGGAGAGAAAGATAGACACCTGCAGACCTGCTTCACCGCCTGTGAAGCGACTCCCCTGCAGGTGGGGAGCCAGGGGCTCGAACCGGGATCCTTAAGCCGGTCCCTGCGCTTTGCGCCACGTGCGCTTAACCCACTGCGCCATCACCCGACACCCTCTTCCTTCCTTCTTATATGGCAGAGAGAAATTGAGAGGGGAGAGGGAGATAGAGAGGGATAGAGCAAGAGAGACACCAGCAGCCCTGCTCCACCGCTCATGGAAACTCCCCCCCTGCAGGTGGGGAGGGGGGTGGTCAAACCCAGGTCCATATGCCTGGGAATATGTGCATTCACCCAGGTACGCCTCCTCTAAGTCCTCTTTTTAAATGATTTAATTAATTAATTAATTCATTTACTGGCCAGAGACAAGAGAAATTGAGACAGGAGGGGGAGACAGAAAGGAAGAGAGACACCAGCCCTCCTCCACCACTTGTGAAGCTTCCCCCTTGCAAGTGGGGAGTGGGGGCTCGAACTGGGTCCTTGTACATGGTCACATGTGAGCTCTGCCAGGTATTCCGCCCCCAGCCTCCTCCGTTTGTCCCTGCACCCCTCTGCTGTTCCTCCCACCCATGCTGTCCTCCCTGTCCCACTGTCTCCAGCCCTTTCTCTGCTCACCCCTGGGGGATCCCTTCTCCTGTAAGGAGACCTGGGACTCCTCTTTCTCCTGCCGAGAGACCTGATCCCCCGTTTTCTCCTGCGGGGAGACCTGGGCCCCCTATTTCTTCTGCGGGCAGATCTGGGGGGCCCCTTGTCCTGCCAGGAGAGCCTAGGTGCAGTACCTTTCCGGTCCAGCAGGTGGCGCCCGCGCCGCAGGTAGTTGCGCAGCAGCCCGGGGCACTCCTGCAGCAGGTAGTGGCGGGCTCTCTGCGGGTACTCGACGTCCGCCTCCCACTGGCTCTTGGTCACCTTAGCCGCTGGATCCAGGGCCACCCAGGCGGTGAGGTCTGTGCGGAACTCTATGAAGTCCTTGCCGTCGTAGCCGTACTTCCAGAAGCTGCCGATGCTCCCATTACTGCGTAGCTCACAGCCAAACATGCCCTGGAAGGTGTGAGAGCCTGCGGCCCAGCCTGGGCGTGAGCTGGGCCCCAGGTTCGATCCCCCGCATGGCTGTGGTTCTGTGTGGCGCTCTGGTTCTCTCTCTCTCTCCAGCAAATAAATGTTCCCCCTTTTCCCCCTCTTTAAAAAATATTTATTTATTCCCTTTTGTTGCCCTTGTTGACCCCCTGAGGGTGGGGAGCCGGGGGGCTCAAACTAGGATCCTTGGGCTTCGCAATATGTGCGCTTAACTCAGTGAGCTATCACCTGGCCCTTTATTTATTGTTGTTGTTATTGGTGTCGTCATGGTTGGATAGAACAGAGAGAAATGGAGAGAGGAGGGGAAGACAGAGAGGGGAGAGAAAGACACCTGCAGACCTGCTTCACTGCCTGTGAAGCGACTCCCTTGCAGGTGGGGAGCCGGGGCTGGAACCGGGATCCTTAAGCCGGTCCTTGTGCTTTGTGCCACATGCGCTTAACCCCCTGCGCTTGCCTCCGACTTCCTTCTCGCATTTTTTAAAATGAGACAGAGAGAGATAAAGATAAAGATACATACACAGAGAGACCTGGCTGATAGTGGTGCTGATATCAGCTCTGGCTGATAGTGGTGCTGGGGATTGAACCTGGGACTTTGGAGTCTCAAGCATGAAAGTTTTTTTTTTTTAAGTTCTTGTGTTTTCTTTTTTAAAATTTTGTTTATTTATTATTGGATAGAGACGGAGAGAAATTGAGAGGTGCTAGGGAGATGGGGAGAGAGACAGAGAGACACCTGCAGCCCTGCTTCACCACTCGTGAAGCTTTCCCCCTGCAGGTAAGGACAAGAAGCTCGAACCTGGGTTCTTGCACACTACTGTATCATGTGTGCTAAACCAAGTGCACCACCACCAGGCCCCTCTTGTGTGTATTTTTAAAATCATGTCTTTTAAATTTTTATTTTTATTATTGGCTAGAAACAGAGAAATTGGGAGGGGAGGGGGAGATAGGGAGAGTGATAGAGAGACACCTGCAGCCCTGTTTCACTGTTCATGAAGCTTTCCCCACAGCTGGGAATGGGGGCTTGAATCTGGATCTTTGCACACTGTAGTGTGTACACTTAGTCAGGTACACCATTGCTTAGCCCCTGGCACAAGAGTCTTTTTGCATAACCATTATGCTATCCACCCCTGCCTGCTTGAAAGTATTTTGCATAACCATTATGGCTGGCTTCCCAGCCTGCAAATAAATAACTCTTTAAAGAATATTTAATTAAGTTATCATTTACTGGATAGAGACAGAAAGAAGGGGAAGATAGGGAAGAGAGTGAGCAAGAAGAGGGGGAGAGTCAGAGAGATACTTGCAGTATTGTTTCATCCATCACCTGTGAAGCTTCCTCCCTGCAGGTGGGGATATGGGGTTTGAACCCAGGTCCTTGTGCAGCATGGTAACAAGTGCCACTGCCTTACCCAGCAAATAACCAACTCATTTATTATTATTGTTATTATTACTACTACTATTATTTTGCCTCCAGTGTTATTGCTGGAGCTCTGTGACTGCAGTATGAATTCATTGCTCCTGTAGCCATTTTTTTAAATTTATTTTTTATTTAAGAAAGGATAAATTAACAAAACCATAGGGTAGGAGGGGCACAACTCCACACAATTCCCACCACCCAATCTCCATATCCCATCCCCTCCCCTGATAGCTTTCCCATTCTCTATCCCTCTGGGAGCATGGACCCAGGGTCTTTGTGGGTAGCCATTTTTTTTAACGTTTTATTGGATAGGACAGAGAGAATTTGAGAGGGAGGGCTAGAGAGGAGGAAAGAAAGAGATACCGGCAGACCTGCTTTACCACTTTCAAAGTGACCCCCTGAGGGTGGGGAGCTGGGGGGCTCAAACTAGGATCCTTGGGCTTCGCAATATGTGCGCTTAACTCAGTGAGCTATCGCCTGGCCCTTTATTTATTTATTTGTTTATTTATTTTGGTTTTTTTTTGCCAGGGTTTCACTGCTCTGGGGTGATTTTTTTTTTTTTCTCCAGGGTTATTGCTGGGGCTCAGTGCCTGCACTATGTATGAATCCACTGCTCCTGGAGGCTATTTTCCCCCTTTTATTGCCCTTGTTGTTTATCATTGCTGTTGTTATTATTACTGTTGTTATTGCTGTCATTGTTGTTGGATAGGAGAGAGAGAAATCAAGAGAGGAGAGGTAGACAAAGAGGGGGAGAGAAAGACACCTGCAGACTTGCTTCACCACTTGTGAAGCAACCCCCCTGCAGTTGGGGAGCCGAGGGTTTGAACTGGGGTCTTTTTGCCAGTCCGTGTGTTTAGTGCCATGTGCGCCTAACCTGCTGCACTACCACCTGGTCCCAGTAACTTTATTTATTTATTTATTGTCTCCAGGGTTATTGCTGGAATTGGTGCTATGAATCCATTGCTCCTGGCAGCCATTTTTTCCATTTTATTAGATAAGACAAAGAGAAGTTGAGAGAGGAAGGGATGATAGGGAGGGAGAGAGAAAGATAGACACCTGCAGACCTTCTGCTTCACCACTTGTGAAGTGACACCCCCCCCCCCCACACACACACAGGTGGGTAGCGAAGGGTAACCCAACTCCTTGCTTGGGTCCTTGTGCTTTACTATGTGTACTTAACTGGGTGCACCCCGCCCGCCTCCCCCTTAGAACTTTTATTTGGATATTTTGCAACCCAATATGAGGAAGGTCTTTTGAAAGATTAGCAGCCCAGAAGGTGATGCAGTGGATAAGGCATTGGACTCTCAAGGATAGTGTCCTGAGTTAAGTCCCTGGTATGGCCGGTGCCAGAGTGATAGTCTGGTTCTCTCTTTATCTCTCATTAATAAATAATAAAAATAAATAATACTTATTTAATGATATATATGAACATACACATCTATCTATCTATCTATCTATCTATCTATCTATCTATACACTCTCACATATGAAAGTCCTGCTCTCCAGTCTTTGAACAGCCCCCCAGCCCTTAAGGAAGGTTTTTGCAGGGGCTCAGGCTTGTAGTCTCTCTATCTTTCAGGACATGGCAGACAGAGAGAAGGAAGCACTGGCTGGGTGTTTTGACAGGGATCTGATATGAGTGCTGTCCTGAGAGGCCAGGGGTTTTCCCCGAGATGCCCAGCCCTTCCCTGACTCTCTGAGATATGTGGCCTCTGAGAACACTGTGTTCTGGCCTCCCAGAGCACATGGCCAAGGCAAACAACCATCATCTGTACTTTTCTCTGGGTGACAAAATATCTCAGTGCTCATGAGGGCAAACTCTGCCTTTTAAAAAGCAAACAGATGGGGCTGGGGTTATTATGGTTCTGCAAAAAGACTCATCTCCTGCCTGAGGCTCAGAGGCCCCAGGTTCAATCACCAGCACTACCATAAGACAGAGCTGAGCAGGGCTCTGGTGACAAAACAAAACAAAATGAAACAAACAAACAAACAAATAAACCAGCCAACCATAACACCAGTCTGTGACCTGGGAAATGACACAGTAAATTAAGTGCTGGGCCCTCAAAGATGAAGTTTGGAGTTTGATAGCCAGCATCGCATGTGCCTGAGTGATGCTGTGGTTCTCTCTCTCCTCCTCTCTTTCAGAAATAAACAGACATTCTGATTAGTTCTTCCCCAGTTTTCTGGTATTTGCAAATTCAAAAGCCCCACCTCCCATCTCAGCTAGGGAACCTCTTGGAAGCTGACATCCGCTGGGGTTGGACTTGACCTTTGGTAAACACTGCAGCTACACCCCGACCCTAGCTCCCACTTGGAGCTCTAAATCCTTCTCCATGTCTACCTGGCTTGTTCATGAACCTGAGCTACAAACAAGGGTGGCAGCTTTCTCCCCACTGAAATGGCACTGGCTGGTGCATTGTCTGGGTTCTGGGTCTGTCCTGTGCATTGAAACATGTATCTGACTCTCTTGTCAGTCACTGTTCTTCTTCAAAGCCCTCATTTATCTCTTTATTTTCTTTCCTCCTCTAAAATTTTACTTTATTTTATTTTTTTGCCACCAGGACTATTGCTGGGGCTCAGTGCTGGCACTATGAATCCCAGCTGCCATTTAAAAAATATTATTTATTTATTTCCTTTTTTGTTGCCCTTGTTTTTTTTATTGTTGTAATTATTATTGTTAATGTCGTTGTTGTTGGATAGGACAAAGAGAGAGAGAGAAATGGAGAGAGGAGGGGAAGACAGAGAGAGGGAGAGAAAGATAGACACCTGCAGATCTGCTTCACCACCTATGAAGCGACGCCCCTGCAGGTGGGGAGCCAGGGTCTCAGACTGGGATCTTTAAGTTTGGTCTCGAACTGGGATCTTTAAGTTGGTCCTTGCTCTTTGCGCCACATGCGCTTATCCCTCTGTGCTACTGCCTGACTCCCCCAGTTGCCATTTTTCTTCTTTTTTTCTATTTTATTAGATAAGACAGAGAGAAGAAAAGAGAGGGAGGGGAGGTAAAGAGACAGAGAGAGATCTGCAGGGGTCTCCCCTGTAGGTGAGAACTGGGGCCTTTAACTCAGGTCTTTATACATGCTAATATGTGCACTTAACTGCTCTACCCCCAATTCTCTCTTAAAAAATTTTTTTAAATTAATTAATTTATTATAAGATAGAGACAGAGAGAAATTGAGAGGGGGGAGGTAGAGAAGGAAAAAGACAGAGAGAGACACCTGCAGCTCTGCTTCACCACTAGTGAAACTTTCTCCCTGCAGGTGGGGACAAAGGGTTTGAACCTGGGTCCTTGTGCACTGTAATGTGAGCGCTTAACCGGGTGTCCCACTGCCTGCGCCCCCCCCCATTCTCTTGTCTCCTAATCACTCACTTTGCCATCCATCCCCACCCAGGCCAGCTTCCTGACCAGCAGTGTACACCCCACGCCACAGCTCTCAGATCTCCATAGAATGCTTGCTTCCTTCTGGAAACTTTCAGATCCCCCCTCTCTCTCTACTTCCCTGCCTCTTTTCTCCCCCCAGAGCATTGCTGGATTATGGTGGCGTGGAGGATTGAACCTGGGACCTTGGACCATTATCTTCCCCACCTGAAACTTTCAGACTCTCTGTCTCAATGGGCTGGTTTGTGCCCTCTCTATCCTATGAAACAAAAAAAGTCAAGCAGAAAAAGACATAAAGAAAAAGTCTTCTAGGGGCTGGGTGGTAGTGCACTGCGAAGTGCAAGGAACAGCGTTAAGGATCTCGGTTCAAGCCCTTGGCTCTCTACCTGCAGGGGGGTTGCTTCCCAAGCGGTAAAGCAGGTCTGCAGATGTCTACCTTTTTCTCTCCCCCTCTCTGTCTTCCCCTCCTCTCTTGATTTCTCTCTGTCCTATCCAACAACAACAGCAACAAAATGGGAAAGATGGCCTCCAGGAGCAGTGGATTCATAGGGCAGGCACTTAGCCATAGTGATAACCCTGGAGGCAAAAAAAAAAAAAGTCTTCTGGAACAGTGGAATCATGCAGGCATGAAGGCCCAGTGTTAACTGTGGCAGAAAAGAGAAAAAGAAGAGAAAGAATGCAGCCAGGGGGTGGGGATGGGTGGGGGTGGGGTGGGGAGAGAGCATAATGGTGATGCAAAGAGATTCCGTGCCTGAGGCTTGAAAGTTGAAGCTTTAAAACCCAGCACTACCACAAACCAGAACTGAGCAGGACTCACCAACAGCTCAGCAGGCCTGCCTTGGGCTGGAGGCGGGGGAGGCAGCGCGGTTGGGGGGATTCTAGACTGGTGGATGGGACTAGCCTCCCCACCCACAGGAGGTCACTGAGCAGAAGTGATGCTGCCTGACCAAAGCTGGACCTGGGTGCTCAGTCAAGCTCCCCCCCCCCCCAGGGTCCAGGCCACTTGCCTTCCTGGCAGGAGCAGCCACCTTAGGACATGGCCTTGAGCTGGGAGTGTGGGGTGAAGTCCGCCTGGCTGCTGCCATGGCTGGGCTCCACTGAGGCCACTGAGGTCGGCAGGTGGCTGGGCCCTGAGCCTTGGGGCCACCCAGGACACTTGCCTGTCTGCAGTTGCCTTCCTCTCCCTTCTGTTGCTTCCATTCTCTCTCTCTGTCTCTGTCTCTCTGTATTGTGGGGGGAGATTTATGTACATATATATATTTATATATCAGAGCCCCACTCAGCTCAGGCTGATGGTGATGCTGAGGACTGAACCTGGGAACTCAGAACCTCAGGCAGGAAAGTCTTTTTTCATCACCATTAGGTTGTCTTCCCAGCCCCTTACCTAAAACAAAACAAACAAAAAGAAAGATAGATTTATTTATATATTTTCTTAGAGACAGAAACCCATAGAGAGACCTGAGCTCTGCTCAGCTCTGGCTTATGGTGCTGGGGATTGAACCTGGGACTTCATTTGGGACAGAATGGATGTTAGTAGAGGTGATTCTGCTTAGTGAAATAAGAGATGAAAGACAAGTACAGATGGTTTCACTCCTATCGTGAATCTAGAGAACAGGTACGCATGAACTCAAAAGCAAACAAACTGTTTCTAAGACTAGTAAGAACTCTTTGGGAGGTGGGACGGAGGGGATGCAGAATCTTGGTGGTAGGTGTGGCAAGGAACTAGACCCTGTTACCTTACAATCTTGTGATCTACTATTAGTCACAAATACGCCACCAGGTGCTGAGCACCCAGCCTCATGCCAGCTGCATTCCTTCCTGTCTCCTACCAGCTTTGCTCTGCCATGTCATCTCGAAGACATCTGAGTAGCAAGCAGCCTTGGAAGAGAGAAATTGTCTCCCTTTGGAACAGTTCCTGCCTATTTGGGGGAGGGGACACCAAGACAAAAAAGTGAACCTGAGACTTGGGAGCCTCAGCCTTGAAAGTCTTTTGCATCACTGTTATGTTGTCTCCTCACGTCCTACTTTAAAAAAGGGGGTGGGGTTCTTTATATATTTTCATTTTTGAGACACACAGAGAGATACCAGAGCCTTGTGAATGGTGGTGTTGGGGATTGAACCTGGGGCCTCAGAACCTCAGACATGAAGCTTTTTGCATAAATAACCATTATTATATCTCCCCAGACCTTTCCTTTATGTTCCAGATGAAAAGCAGGTACGTGTATGTGTGTGTGTGTGTGTGTGTGTGTGTGTGTGTGCGCGCACACACACACATACAGAGAGAAAGACAGAGAACCACAGCCCTGCTCCACAACACTGGGAGATCCCTTGGCACGGTCCCTGGTGCTCCCAAGATGCCAGAGCTAGAACCCAGGGCCTCACACACAGCAAGGCAGGCACTCAAGCAGTTGAGATGACTTTGCTCTTCCTTGACGCCCAGCCCTGCACTCATCTCCCAACCCCCCTCACCTGGCTAGGTCCCCCTCACCGCTTGACTCTCCCTTATCTTGCCAAGTCCCTCTTACCTGTCCAACACCCCCTCACCTGCCCACCCTGCTCACCTGCCTGGTTGCTTACCTGCTGGGTCCTTGTAAAATTTCATGATGTCCTTGAGGGTGATCATGAAGTAGTCCTCTCGGAACTGCTGCAGCAAGCTCTCTTCACTCCAGTTCTGCAGCCCCTTCAGCCCTGCCCACTTGCCCAGGGGCTCGGCCTCGCTTCTCAGGCTGTTGTAGCGGAAGAAGGGCTGGTCGTTGAGGTAGGAGATGGCCCAGAATCTGGGGGTACCCTTCTGGGGCTTGGACAACCCCGTGTAGAAAAAGCTCAGAGAGTAAGGACCTGCTGGAGAGGAGATGTGGAAGTGAGGGCCCAGTCGGTGTGGGGGGTGTTTCTATGTAGGAGAGGAGCAGAGAGGGGGACCCACTCTTGTCACTTGTAAAGTGACACCCCTCCCTCCCTCCCTCCCTCCCTCTCCCTTTCTTCTCCTTCCTTCTTCTATCTCTTTCCTTTCTTGTGGTTTTTTTTTTTCTCCTTTTGTTGCCCTTGTTTTTCATTGTTGTTGTAGTTATTATTGATGTTGTTGATGTTAGGACAGAGAGAAATGGAGAGAGGAGGGGAAGACAGAGAGGGGGAGAGAAAGACAGACACCTGCAGACCTGCTTCACCGCCTGTGAAGGGACTTTCCTGCAGGTGGGGAGCCGGGGGCTCCAATCGGGATCCTTACACCGTATCTCTTTCCTTTTTTTCTCTCTTCCTTCCTTCTTTCCTTCTTTCCTTCTTTTCTTCCTTCCTTCCTTCCTTCCTCCCTCCCTCCCTCCCTCCCTCCCAACCTCCCTCCCTCTCTCCCTTTCTTTCTTTCTTTCTTTCTTTCTTTCTTTCTTTCTTTCTTTCTTTCTTTCTTTCTTTCTTTCTAGAGCTCTGCTCAGCTCTGGTTGATGACGGTGCTGGGGATTGAACCTGGGAGCTCAGATCCTCAGGCAGGAGAGTTTCTGCATAACATTATGCTGTCTTCCCAGTCCTAAGGTGACATCTCTCAGCTTCCCTGCAGGCATATCAGGACCCTGAGGCTGAGTCCTGTCCCAAGGCGTATGACAGACAGATGGACAGATGCCTCCCCTGTGTTCCAGGTCTCTGAGCTGTTTGCCTCCTGCTTTTCTTCCTAATATTTATTCACTTATTTAACAAGTGGCAAGGGAATGAACTCACTGGCCCATTGTTTCCATTTTTTTATTTAGGGGGATAGAGAGAGGAGAGAGGGAGTGATAGAGAAACAGGCTTTTTAGCACCACTCTATCTCTTGGGCTTGCCCAGGTGCCCTCATACTCCCATTGGTGCTGGGGCTCAACCCTGGGGCCTCCTGCAAGGTAAGGCGAGAGCTCTACTGGGCGAGTCTGGACCCCAACTCTGACGTGTGTGTGTGTGTGTGTGTGTGTGTGTGTGTGTGTGTGTATGTGCGCGCGCGCCTGGGGCTTTGTGTATGTGTGATTTCACCACTCTAGGGTGCTTTATCATTCAGATAGAGACAGGAGAGATGCTTCAGGCCATATCTTCCCATGGTGTCAGGTTATCTCCCATGTAGTGCCAGGGCTCAAACCCAGGCTGCAAGGCATGAGTCCTACCTGGTGAACTCTCTCTCTTTGGCCCAGATTTTGATTATTATTTAAAGGTTTATTTACTGTTAGCATGAGAGAATGGAGAGAGAGAACACATGACATGGACATGTGTGATTCCAGGAACTGAACTTGGGACCTCATGCTTGCGAGTCCCTCACTCTAGCCATTGCACCACCTCCTGGGTCATGATTATGGTTATTTTTAAATTATTGTTTTTATGATAGAGACAGAGAGAAATAGGGTAAGAGGGAGAGAAACAGAGGAGGAGAGAGACACCTGTTGCCTGTCCCACCTCTCATGAAACGTCCCCCTGTGTGGGGACCAGGGGCTCGAACTGGGATCCTCACACATGGTACCTTGTGTGTTTCACTAGTTGCACCAGCTCCAACCCTGATTCTGATTATTTTATTTACCTATTATTGGACAGAGACAGAAATTGAGAGGGGAGGGGGAGATAGAGTGGGTGAGAGACAGAGAGATACCTGCAGTCCTGCTTCACCACTTATAAAGCTTTCTCCCTACAGGTGAACTCTGGTCCTTGTGCACTGTAGTGTACGCACTTAACCAGGTACACCACCAGCGGTAGCCCCCTGATTATTAAGATATTTTATTATATGTATTTATTTTGGATAGAGACAGAGAGAAATTGAGATGGGAGGTAGAGATAGAGAAGGAGAGAGAGAGGGCCCGGTGGTGGAGCACCTGATTGAGCACACATGTTACAATGCTCAAGGACCTGGGTTCGAGCCTCCGGTCCCCACCTGTAGGGGGAAAGCTTCACAAGTGGTGAAGCAGGGCTGCAGGTGTCTCTCTGTCTCTTTCCCTCTCTATCACCCCTTCCCCCTTGATTTCTGGCTGTTTCTATCCAATAAATAAGTAAAGGTAATTTAAAAAAAAAAATGACCTCCTTCACTGCTTGTGAAGCTTGGGGAAGCTTGAACCTGGACCAGGGGCTTGAACCCAGGCCCTTGAAAATGTGCACTGAACTGGGTACTCCACTGCATGGCCACCCATTTCTACAGCCCATTTGGGGGTCTAGGGGGCTCTGCTCCTTCCCTCCAGTCTTCTCCATGCTCCCCCCCCATTCACCTGTCGTGCTCTTCTTGGGGACAGCAGGACTGAGGAGGAACAGCAGGAGTAACAGGACAGGCCCTGTGGAGCCCATTGCGCTGAGCTCCAGTGTTCTGAAAGGTGCTGGTTTCTGCTGCTGGGAACCGACTGCTGGGAAATGGTGAGGTTCCTGGACAGGCTGGGCTGAACACAGAGGAGGAGACACCAGGGGCCAATGGGAAGGCTGGGGGGCTCTCCCCAGCAGTGAGAGGAGTGGACAGAGGGGCTGCTCCTCGTCTGCAGGCAGATGGGCAGGCAAGATGGCATGTCTCCAGGCTGGCTCTGTGCCCACCCCCATCCCCACCCCATGAGGTCACAGCTGGGACAGGAGTGAGAGTGGCAGGTTCCTGGCCTGAGTGCCACCTTTCAGGCTGCCAAGCCATCCCATGCCTGCAGGACCTGTATGTGGGGGTCCAGGTGTTATCGGACTGTGTTACCTGGAGCCCATAACCTCACAGCAAGCTCTATCTGGAGGGCCTTCACGTAAGGGAGCAACACAGTCTGTAGCCCTGGCACTTCAAGGAAATAAAACAGACACTAGGGCTAGGGAGACCACACAGAGGTTCTGCAAAAGACTTTCACACCTGAGGCTCTGTTGGGTTCAATCCCAGTTCCACTATTAGGCAGAGCTGAGCAGTGTTTTGGTCTCTCTGTCTCTTTTGTCCCCAGGATTATTGCTGAGGCTCAGGTGCACTACAAATCCACTGTTCCTGGTGGTATTTTTCCCATTTTTTAAAAATTGGATAGAACAGAGAGAAATAGAGACAGAAGGAGGAGAGAGAGGAAGACAGAGAGATACCTGCAGACCTGCTCTGTCCCCCCCCACTACAGGTGGGAGCCAGGGTCTTGAGCTTGGGTCCTTGGGTAGGTCCTTGTGCTTAGTACTATGTGCACTTAACAAGGTGCACTACTGCCTGTCCCCCTACCCCCGTGGTTTTTTCCCTTCTGTATCTCTCTCTCACTAAAATAAACAAAAACAAACCCCAAAAAGAACCCTAATATTTGCTTTAAAAGGAAAAATAGACATGAATTAGTGGAGCTGCAGGCTTGAAAGTGGATATTGCAAGAAAAGCATTCCCTGCCATGGGGAATGGGACTTTCACCCCACCAACCTGCTGAAAAAACAAGTATTTACACAGAGATATAGAATGGCCTTCCAGGCCTGTGAGAAAGTACAGGTAGGAGAGATTTGGAAAAGCTTGAGAAGTAGGTTAAAAAAAAAAGGTTGCCAGGGTCTATTTGGGTATGGAATACCTCACCCTTACATTAAACATTCAAAATTGATTAATTAACATTAATAATTCTAGAGCCCTGTTCAGCTCTGGTTTATTTATTTATTTAAAAATTATTTATTCCCTTTTGTTCCCCTTGTTGTTTTATTGTTGAAGTTATTATTGTTGTTGGATAGGACAGAGAGAAATGAAGAGAGGAGGGGAAGAGAAAGATAGACACCTGCAGACCTGCTTCACCACTTGTGAAGCGACTTCCCTTTAGATGGAGTGCCGGGAGTTCGAACCGGGATCCTTACTCCGGTTCTTGTGCTTTGCACCACCTGTGCTTAACCTGTTGCTCTACCGCCTGACTCCCAAGCTCTTGCTTATTTATGATGATGCTGGAGATTGAAAGTGGGCCCTTTGGTGCCTCAGGCATGAAACTCTTTTGCAGAACCATCATACTGTTTTCCTAACCTGCCTTCTATCTTTTTGATAAAACATTTACAAAATATTTATTTATTTACTCATTTATTTTCGCTTTTGTTGCCCTTGTTGTTTTATTGTTGTTGTTATCGTAATTGTTGGATAGGACAGAGATATGGACAGAGGAGGGGAAGACAGAGAAGGGCAGAGAAAGAGAGACATCTGCAGACCTGCTTCGCCACCTGTGAAGTGACTCCCCTGCAGGTGGGGAACTGGAGGCTCAAACCGGGATCCTTATGCCAGTCCTTGTGGTTTGTGCTTAACCCCTTGATAAAACATTTTTCCCCTCAACACAAATGGGTCTTTTATAGGTCAGGGTAGAAAAACCCACAAAGCCCTGAACATTAAGCTTGACTTCACTCACCTCTCTGTCTGTCTCCCTTTCTTTTAATTAGTTGATTATTCTTATTATTATTGACTAATAATAATAATAATAATAATTGTTATTGCTGGGGCTCAGTGTCTGCACTAAGAATCCACTGCTCCTGGAGGCCATTTTTTCCCTTTTGTTGCCCTTGTTGTTTATAGTTGTTGTTACTGCTGTCGTTGTTGTTGGATAGGACAGAGAGAAATCGAGAGAATAAGGGAAGATAGAGAAGGGGAGAGAAAGATAGACTCCTGCAGACCTGCTTCACTGCTTGTGAAGTGACCCCCCTACAAGTGGGGAGCCAGGGGGTTGAACCAGGGTCCTTATGCTGGTTCTTGCGCTTCGAGTGATGTGTACTTAAACTGCTGTGCTACCTGCTGTGCTCAATTAGTTGATTTTTAAAAATCTTTATTTATTTATTGTATAGGACAGCCAGAAATCGAAAGAGAAGGGGGAGATAGAGGAGACACAGAGAAAAATACCTGCAGATCTGCTTCACTGCTTGTGAAGCTTAATTAGCAGATTTTTAAAATGTTTTATTTATTTATATTTAACAATAATAGAGCTGGGTCTTGTACAAATAACATTTTATGAGCCTAAGGTCATGTCATGTAAAAATGTAAAAGGCATTTTACATTTTGCAAAAAAGTACTTTAAAAATATAATTAACCTTAGGAGTCGGGCCATAGCGCAGCGGGTTAAGTGCAGGTGGCGCATAAGGATTCCAGTTCGAGCCCTGGCTCCCCACCTGCAGAGAAGTTGCTTCATAAGTGGTGAAGCAGGGGGAGTCAGGCGGTAGTGCAGCGGGTTAAGCCGCAGGTGGCGCAAAGCACAAGGACAGGTGTAAAGATCCCGGTTTGAGGCCCCCGCTCCCCACCTGCAGGAAAGTCACTTCACAGGCGGTGAAGCAGGTCTGCAGGTGTCTATCTTTCTCTTCCCCTCTCTGTCTTCCCCTCCTCTCTCTATTTCTCTCTGTCCTATCCAACAACGACATCAAGAACAAAAACAATAATTAACTACGAAAATAAAAAAACAAGGGCAAAAAGAGGGAATAAATAAATATTTTTAAAAAGTGGTGAAGCAGGTCTGCAGGTGTCTATCTTTCTCTCCCTCTCTGTCTTCCCCCTCCTCTCTCCATTTCTCTCTGTCTTATCCAACAACGACGACAATAATAACTACAACAATAAAACAACAAGGGCAACAAAAGGGAATAAATAAAATAAATATTTTAAAAATATAATTAACCCTACTGACTGACAGAAAAACTAAGGTGAAGAAATATATATGTGTTTCTCCAAGCTCCTTACATAGTCTGATTGCACGGCAGGCTAACAGCATTTATATGTCGATTATGCCGCAGACTACCTAACACATAAACACCTCAGTGGTGAAACATACTATCTGGTAAGCCTGGAAACAACTCATTGCATGTAGCAAAAAAGAAAAACGTCAATTAAAATCAAACAAATAACCCTGTAATCTGAAACAGTGATTATTGTTTTGGTTCCCTTTTCAGTAGCAGAATTCTATCTTATTATTTTTTTAATAGGAGTCTATAGTTCCACAGCATTCCCAACCACTAAAGTTCTGTGGCCGCACCTGCCCAATGATGGTCATAGTTCTCCCAAGGTCTTAGACATAGGTTTATTATATATATCTTTTTTTTTCTTTCAAACTTCTATGTTTCAATTCCTTGTATTCTACATGAGTGAGATCTTTACTTTCTTACTTCACTAAGCATAATTACTGCCAGTTCCAGCCATTTCGTTCCAAAGGATACAATAGTTTTTTTAAACTTGTCAAGTAGTACTTCATTGAGTATATGCCCATAACATTTTTTAAATTTATTTTTTATCATATATATCTATCTATATCTATCTCTATATATATCTATATATATTTGCCTCCAGGGTTATTGCCGGGGCTCAGTGCCTGCAGCATGAATCCACTGCTCCTGGAGGCCATTTTTTCCCCCTTTTGTTGCCCTTGTTGTAGTAGCCTTGTTGTGGTTATTATTGTTATTGTTGATGTCATTCGTTGTTGAATAGGACAAAGAGAAATGGAGAGAGGAGGGGAAGACAGAGAGGGGGAGAGAAAGACAGACACCTGCAGACCTGCTTCACCACCTGTGAAGCGACTTCCCTGCAGGTGGGGAGCTGGGGGCTGAACCTTATTTTTTTAAATGTGCTTCTGGAGAATGACTCCAGGGCCTCCCCTACAATGCAGTTGAGCAGCTTCGTTAGCCTGATTTTTCTTGCCTCCAGGGTTATTGCTGGGGTTCAATGCCTGCACTATGAATCCACTGCTCCTGGAGGTCATTTTTTCCCTTTTGTTGCCCTTGTTGTTTATCGTTGTTGTTATTGCTGTCGTTGTTGTTATATAGGACAGAGAGAAATCAAAAGAGGAGGGGAAGACAGAGAGGGGAGAGAAAGATAGACACCTGCAGACCTGCTTCACCGCTTGGGAAGCAACCCCCCTGTAGGTAGGGAGCCAAGGGCTTGAAACGGGATCCTTAAGCCGGTACTTGGGCTTTGTGCCATGTGTGCTTAACCCGCCTGTGCTACCACCTGGCTGTCCCCCTTGGCCTGATATTTAATTCTCTTCTTTTAAAAAGATTTATTGGGGGCCAGGCAATCCACCTACAGTGAGCAAAGACCCGGGTTCAGGCCCCTGGTCCCTGCCTGCTGGGGGAAAGCTTCACGAGTGGTGAAGTAGAGATGCAGATGTCTGTCTGTACCCTCCCTCTCAGTTTCTCTGTCGCTATCCAATAATTAAAAAAGGATTTGTTGAATTTATTTTCTAGTGGAGAGAGAGAGAGCAGAAAGAGAGAGAGAGCAGAAAGAGAGAGAAGAGAGAGAGAAGAAAGAGAGAGAGAGAAGAAAGAGAGAGAGAGAGAAGAAAGAGAGAGAAGAAAGAGAGAGAGCAGAAAGAGAGAGAGAGAAGAAAGAGAGAGAGAGAAGAAAGAGAGAGAGAAGAGAGAGAAGAAAGAGAGAGAAGAAAGAGAGAGAGAAGAGAGAGAGAGAAGAGAGAGAGAGAAGAAAGAGAGAGAGAAGAAAGAGAGAGAGAAGAGAGAGAGAGAAGAAAGAGAGAGAAGAGAGAGAAGAGAGAGAGAAGAGAGAGAGAGAAGAAAGAGAGAGAGAGAAGAGAGAGAGAAGAAAGAGAGAGAAGAAAGAGAGAGAGAAGAGAGAGAGAAGAGAGAGAGAAGAAAGAGAGAGAGAAGAAAGAGAGAGAGAAGAAAGAGAGAGAAGAAAGAGAGAGAGAGAAGAAAGAGAGAGAGAAGAGAGAGAAAGAAGAAAGAGAGAGAAGAGAGAGAGAGAAGAAAGAGAGAGAGAAGAGAGAGAGAGAAGAAAGAGAGAGAGAAGGAGAGAGAGAAGAGAGAGAGAAGAGAGAGAAGAAAGAGAAAGAGAAGAAAGAGAGAGAGAGAAGAAGGAGAGAGAGAGAAGGAGAGAGAGAGAAGAAAGAGAGAGAGAAGAGAGAGAGAAGAAAGAGAGAGAGAGAGAAGAAAGAGAGAGAAGAAAGAGAAAGAGAAGAAAGAGAGAGAGAAGAGAGAGAGAGAAGAAAGAGAGAGAGAAGAAGGAGAGAGAGAGAAGAAAGAGAGAGAGAAGAGAGAGAGAAGAAAGAGAGAGAAGAAAGAGAGAGAGAAGAGAGAGAGAAGAGAGAGAGAGAAGAAAGAGAGAGAGAAGAAAGAGAGAGAGAAGAGAGAGAGAGAGAAGAAAGAGAGAGAGAGAAGAAAGAGAGAGAGAAGAGAGAGAGAAGAAAGAGAGAGAAGAAAGAGAGAGAGAAGAGAGAGAGAAGAAGGAGAGAGAGAGAAGAGAGAGAGAGAAGAAAGAGAGAGAGAGAAGAAGGAGAGAGAGAGAAGAAAGAGAGACAGAGAGAGAGAGAGAGAGAGAGAGAGAGAGAGCACCAGCCAGTCAAAGATCACTCTGGCACAAGGGATGTCAGGGATCTTGAGACTTCATGCCTCCAAGTTTAGCTCCCTGCAATAAGTTCACTGCTCCACCTCCCAGGATCCTCCCAATAACAGTTCAAGTCTGCCTAGAGAGTACCGAGTTATAGCATTCTCCTGGTAGTGAGATCCATTTGTCCAATAATTCCTCTAGGAAGACAGATAATAGAGGCTCCCCCCCTCCCAGGGTCACCAGGATGAAGGTCAGGGCTGCCACCTCACTGCCCTGTGGGCCTATAGATGGGAGGTGGCACAGTGCTTTCCCCACTGTCCTGCCCCATCACCCCCAAACATACACAGGAAGCTGGGGCTGTTGTTCAGAATCCTGAATCAGGTGCTGGGTGGTGACACACCCAGTAGAGCAGGGCATATTACAGTGCACAAAGACCCTGGTTCAAGCTCTTGGATCCCACCTGGGGAGAGGGAAGCTTCAAAAGTGGTGAGCAGTAGTGGTCCAGTGATAAAGCTTTGGACTCTCAAACATGAGGTCCCAAGTTTGATCCCCAGCAGCACATGTGCCAGAGTGATGTCTGGTTCTCTCTCTCCTATCTTTCTCATAAATAAATAAAATCCTTTAAAAATTAAATAAAGGGGAGTCAGGCTGTAGTGCAGTGGGCTAAGCGTAGGTGGCGCAAAGGATCCCGGTTCGAACCCCGGCTCCCCACCTGCAGGGGAGTCGCTTCACAGGCGGTGAAGCAGGTCTGCAGGTGTCTGTCTTTCTCTCCTCCTCTCTGTCTTCCCCTCCTCTCTCCATTTCTCTCTGTCCTATCCAACAATGACAACAACAATAATAACTACAACAATAAAACAACAAGGGCAACAAAAGGGAATAAAATAAATATTTAAAAAAATTAAAAAAAATAAATAAAGGTGGGAGTTGGGCAGTAGCACAGTGGGTTAAGCGCACGTGGCACAAAGCGCAAGGACTGGCATAAGGATCCCGGTTCGAGCCCCCGGCTCCCTACCTGCAGGGGAGTCGCTTCACAGGCGGTGAAGCAGGTCTGCAGGTGTCTATCTTTCTCTACCCCTCTGTATTCCCCTCCTCTCTCCATTTCTCTGTCCTGTCTAACAACAACGACATCAATAACAACAACAATAATAACTACAACAACAATAAAAAGACAACAAGGGCAACAACAGGGAAAATAAATAAATTAAAAAAATAAAATAAAAAAATAAAAGTGAGCAGAACTGTAGGTATCTATCTATCTCCCCTCCTCCTCTCAATTTCTCTATCCAAAATATAGAAATAATACAAAAAACTGGTAATCCAATAATAAAAGGAATCCTGAGCTAGCCCTGTGCCCAGATGAGCATGCGATCTCCATCCTGGCTCATCTCTGGGCTCTGGCTGGTGACTGAACCTGGAAGAGTGCTGTTGGCAGAGGCCGACCTTGGCCCTGAGCCCCCACAGTGTGGCCTCACTGTGGCATTTGTGAAGCCACATTGACCCAACTCTGTCAGTTTTTGCACAAAGTGGGGTTTGCTCTGTCACTCTTCAAACTTGTCGCTCTTCTAAGTCAGGCTTAGACTTATTAACTCACATCAGCGTCCACCCCTTCCTTCCAGAGTAAGTCTTTCCTGCAGGTGCCAGTGTGTGTATGGGAGAGACAGCGCCTCCCAACACCCAATCCTTCGCCTCCAAGATCTGGACTTCTCAAACTTCCTGACAAAAGAAAGCCTTCGAGGATCTGAGCCCCTGGGGCTGCCCCCTTTGCTTCCTGATTTTTTTTTTAATTTTCTTTATTTTTCAATGAAAGATAGAAACCAGAAATCCGCTCAGCTCTGGTTTATGGTGGTACTGATTGAACCTGGGACCTCAGAGTCTTAGGATGGAGTCTTTTGCATAATTATTATGCAGTCCCCCCTTCTTTCTTTTAGCATGTTGACTGTTGCAGTTAAGTTCAACCCCATTGAGCAAATTCAGGTCACCACATCCCACATCAGACCACCCAGGGTTTCTGTGGAGGGGGTTGGGGAATGGGAGTTGGGGGTTGTTTGCAGTAAGAAAGTTCCTGAGAAAAGCTTTCTTGCAAACAAACTGGACTGGCTACAGCTCAGGACATGCTGTCACCAAGCTCGGTATCCTTGATGGTGACAAGAGACCACTGCAGGGGACTGGGCAGTAGCACAACCAATTAAGTGCACATAGTGCAAAGTGCAAGAACCAGCTCAAAGATCTGGGTTCTAGCCCTCGCTCCCCACCTGTGGGGGTGGGGGGGTCACTTCACAAGTGGTGAAGCAGGTCTAGCATGCAGGTGTCTATCTTTCTTTCCCCCTCTGTCTTCCCTTCCTCTCGATTTCTCTTTGTCCTATCCAACAACAACAGCAGTAACAACAATAACAATAAATACAAGTCAACAAAATGGGGGGACAAAAAAGACCTCCAGGAGCAGGGGATTCGTGGTGCAGGCACCACGTCCCAGTGATAACCCTGGAGGCAACACACACACACGCACGCACGCACGCACACACACACGCACGCGCACACACACTCACACACACACGCACACACACACGCACACACACACGCACACTCACACACACACCCAAGAGCCCACTGCACAGCATCCACCTGGGCCTCTCTAAGCTCCTGCCTGTCTCCAGGGGTTGGGGACTCTTTCCCTCACCATGAGCACACCTCCAACCCCTCCTTCACTCCCCAGGCAGCAGTAACAGGAAATAACTGACTTGCAAACAGGGTCAAATTCAGGGCTCAAAGTACAGCCCTGAGGGCATGACTTTGCCTTTGTCTGTGTTGGATCTCCAAAAATGGGGCAGGGTTGAAGGGTGGGGGTGGGGTTGGGCTGTGTGTGCCAAGCTCGTGTGCACCCAGAAAGGAGGTGGTGGTCAGGCCAGATTCCTCTGGTCAAGAAATACCAGTTTTGCATTTGGGAAGATGCAATCCGGTTCTCCAGGGGATGGTAAACACCCCTGGCTGTTGGCTTCCTGGAACTCTGGGCAGACTCCATGTCCCCAAAATTCACAGCTCAGTGAAAACCCATCCCATTCATACTCAATTTAGTTCCATCCCAGAGACACTGAGACATTTACACTCAGGGAAGTACCTCTGGCATTATGCTATTCCACTGCAGAATACTGTGCCCCAGTATGGTTCCATAGCCCCCATGTCCACTTGGTCGATTCCAAATTATATTCCTCCATGAGGATAATTTCTGGAACCATCCGTTCCACCCCGGTTCCATGGCTGCCAGTTCTTAGCAACATCGCCCCTCCAGATATTCGTCGGGATGCGGCATCATCTAAGTTCATTTCCCACGTCTACGCTCCACCGGACCTGCCAATATACTCGGATATCTTCGTCCACCCGGTCCAACGCTTGCACCCAATCTGGTCCCCTACGCCTACACTGAACTTCTCTGTTCCAGACTCTTGGAAACAGAGTTGGCAGTCAGCTGAGGTAAAGAACAAACATCTCATCACAGACCCCTGCAAGTGTCAACCCGGCTTTGACCTAGCACGTTATGATTGGGCCCTCTTCAATCGCTATCGAACAGGCCATGGCCGGTGCGCCGCTATGTTCCATCGCTGGGGAGCCAGACACGACCCGAACTGCCCCTGCGGCTACAGACAGACTATGACCCACATAGTCAACGACTGCCACCTCTCCAGATTCAAAGGAGGTCTCAAAACTTTACATCAGGCTCAACCTGACGCTGTTGACTGGCTAGAAAGAAGGGCAAACGCTAGAAGAAGGGAAGTACCTGACACTTGGCAGTAATACCCCGATTTGCCACAAGAGGGAGCCCGTCACTGGGTTAGAAGAAGGAATTGTTGAGTGAAAACCAAAGGAGTCTGACCCAGCAACGTTGATTGGTATTCCAAAACCGAATACATTTATTTTTAGGCTTTAGATCATTTGCAGATTTTTCTCTCCATCCAAGGGCAAAGTTCTGTGCTGCCCAGTTGGCACCTTTCTCCTGCTTTTTAAATTTACCCTCATTTCAGGGGCCTCCACAGCCCCACCTGTTTTCAATACTTCTCCATTAGTTTCCCTTTGCCTGAGGAAATGTATGAATAATAGTGGGTTACAAGATTACAGAATTACAAGGTATAATTCCACACTGCACCCACCATCAAATCTCTGTTCCCCATCTTCCCAAGGATAACCACCATAATAATAATTGTTACTATTTTTAAGTTGCCATCAGGGTTATTGCTGAGGCTCGATGGTGGCACTATGGATTCCTCACTTTTCCCTTCCTTCCCTCCTCTCTTTCTTTCTCTCTATTTTTATTTGACAGGACAGAGAGAAATTGAGAGAGGTGAAGGACAGAGAGAGGGAAAGAGGAAGATAAGACACCTGCAGATTTCTCCTCCTGGTGGCTGGGGCCAGGCCTCAGCTCCTCACTGCTGGGTGAACCCTGCAGTTGGCCCCAGCTGCCCTGCCTCTGGCACGTGTGGTCACTACCCAGTTGTGGGAGGAGGCCAAGCTTGGGTGGTAGGCATCAGGAACAAAGAGAACATTGTCTGCTAGAATGAGCTCGTGGGAGGGAAGGGCTCTGCCCTGGAGGCTCCTTTCCTGGCACCCAGCCCCAGAGAGTGACTGTGAAAGAGAGGTTTGTCTGGTCCTTCAGGGTCCTGCCACAAGCTTAGAAAGAGTTAAGCAGGACCCCCTCTCCTAGGGCACCCCCCCTCAGTTGCCACCCCGTCCCTTGCCACCCACAAGGACTGTGCTCCGAGTAATTGTAAGTGGAGCCATTGAGCTGCTGAAGAAACTCACACTGAGCTGAAGAATGTGCCTATTGCTGAGGACCCTGGGTCCCCCCCACTTCCTACTCACCCATGGCTGCAGATGGCCAGACAGGAGCCTGGTGACCGAGGCTGGACCGTCTGCTTAGCTTGAACAGTGGGGGTCACAGCTCCCAGGTCAGCGTAGTAAATCACAGACCACGAGGAAAGATGAGTCCAAGCCATCAGACTTGGGGCTCCTCTCTGGGAAGTGGGCAGCAGAGGGAGGGGACACACTGTACCACATACATGGTGCATCCAGTTAAGCACATGTTACCATGTGAAGCAGGCCTGCAGGTGCCTATCTTTCTTTCTCCCTCTGTATTGCCCCCATCTCTCTCAATTTCTTTCTGTTTTATCAATTATAATAGAAAGAGAGAGAAAGAAACATTACCACTGGGATGAGGGGTGAATTTGTAGTGCAGGTATCAAGCCCCAGCAACAACCCTTGAGGTGAAACAAAACAAAACAAAACAGCAGAACTCACAAATAAACATATGCATGCATGCCACACACATGTGCACACAGAGCACACATGCACTTACGTGTTTATCTACAGCACACATAGGCACACATGCACACACAGTCACATGCACACACTCCTTGAGCACACATGCATGCACCCATGCACAAGTACACACAAACATACATGCACACACAGTCACAGCTACACACACCAAATATATAGGCATGATGACCCGCCCAAACGCAGGATGGTGCTTGAATACACAAGGAGACAGCAAACTAAGTTTACAGAGAGAGTAACAGAACAGTTTTAGGCTGATTATATTAAGTGTAACAGGGAGCCTCTGCCTGCCCTTTGCTTATCTACTCTTCTTTTTAAAAAATATTTATTTATTCCCTTTTGTTGCCCTTGTTGTTTTATTGTTGTAGTTATTATTGTTATTAATGTCGTTGTTGGATAGGCCAGAGTGAAATGGAGAGAGGAGGGGAAGACAGAAAACGGGAGAGAAAGATAGACACCTGCAGACCTGCTTCACCGCCTGTGAAGCGACTCCCCTGCAGGTGGGGAGCTGGAGGCTTGAATCCGGATCCTTGAATCCGGATCCTTACGCCAAGTCCTTCCGCTTTGCGCCACCTGCGCATAACCCGCTGCATTACCGCCGGACTCCTTGCTTATCTACTCTTTAGCAGAGATCGTGTGCCCTGGGGAGGCAGGGGGAGGGTGTGTCCCTAGCCACCCTGGCCGCAGGGGCAGATTTCTGTCTCTTCAAGTGCCTGGTGTGGAGCCACATCTTTTGATGTTCTGCACTCGGAAGGGCAGAAAGCTGACTGTTAGGTTTTGCACTTGCAAATGCCTTAAGCCTGGGGGCTCTCACTGAACTGTTGCTATTCTGCTATTTTGCCTGGCATAACCTTATATTTTTATAACACACATGCACACTCACTCATGAACACAACACATATAAAACACATGTACTTGCATGCAGCAAAACACACATACATAGGCAATCTCTCTCTTTCTCTCTCTCTCATTTTTGTGCTTGGAGTGCTCTGGCCAGGAAAGTGGGGAATCTGTTGTAGATTTAGATGGATGGACAGCCTGCTGTAGCCTGTGAGGCCTCTCTCCCCCACCCATGGTGGAGACACCCAGAAGCCATTGCCACCCTTTCAGGGACCCAAGTCTCCCTCTCTCACCTTCCTGAGAAGAGGGACACCAGAATGACCCTTGGTAATGGGAGTGGGGTGCTCTCTGGAGCTCATTCTCCAGCCCTGGGCCCTGCTCCTCCACTGCAAGTCTTTGACCCTCCCCCCCCCCCAGGATGCCAGGAATGAAAGGGGAGGGCAGAGGTAGGTGGGTGGGTGGGTGGCGTCAGGAGGCAGGGCCCCGGTGGGAGAGAGCTGGGACCCTGTGTGGCTCTAGCCTGAGGACACTGCTTCCAGGCCTGTCCCTGACGCTGGAATCCGTGCTCAGAGCTCTCAGGTGAGGGCCCACCCAGGGTCTGGGCAGGGGGGAAGCCTGGTTCTGGACGGTTTCCCCAACTCTCAGGGGTGGGGAGAGCAGGGGGTTGTGTTCCTGGAGATGCTAATGTTGCTGCTCCGGGGGACCATACGTTCAACAGAAGCATCTAGACTGTCTTCCAGGCCAGGGGGGTGAGAGGGGAGCAGATTCAGGGCCAGTACCACTCTGGGGGCTGGGGAGTGGTGGGTATCTCTCCCTTCTTCCCTGACTTCATGTTCTGGAAGGATTCTGTCATCAGTGGAATCTTGCAATTGTTCTCTGGAAGAACAAGAGGCACTTAGAGAAATTCTTACCCAAATGAGGTGATGAAATATATTTATTTGAAAATGCTCTCAAGTCCTGGTCTTTCTGCCTCTCCCAGCCTTACAGCTTTACGAGCTCAAATTCTGAGAGACAGAGAGCCTGACAATTTCATCCTTCATGGTTTACCTGCAAAGATGTCTCCTCTCCTGGAGACAAAGTCCCTTGTGCTCAGCTTTGTTAAACCTTGAGCCTGGGGCTCCCTAGACCCCCAAACCAGGTCCCAGCAGCCCCTGTGGTAAATTTGTCAGTAGGACTAAGGTAGGGGGTTGGGGAAGGCTGTAATAGGTGGGGGAGCTCACAGGGTTCCAGGAAAGCTGGGGTGAGGGGGAGGGAAGGGCTGAGATCAAGCTCTGGTTGTACAGAGAACTCTGGTTTTCAGAGGTTGGGAGACTGGAACATAGTATTATATTCACTTTATTATATTAATTATGTTCTATTTGCTATAAATTACATTAACTATATTGTATTAATAACATCACTTGTTCTATTCTTTTTTACAGTATTTCTTTCTTTTGGATAGAGACAGACAAAGATTGATAGGGTAGGAGGTGATAGAGCAGGAGAGAGAGAGATACCTGCAGCCTTGCTTCACTACTTGTGAAGCTTCCTTCCTACAGGTGAGGACTGAGGACTTGAACTCAGGTCCTTGTGCATTGTAATATGTGTGCTTAACAAGGTGTGCCACCACCTGGTCCCTGTTTTATTCTTGTAAAAAATGTTTTTGTTTGTGAATTCAGATTTTTTTCCCCCCAGAGTATTGCTCAGCTCTGGCTATGGTTGTGTGTGGGATTGAACCTGAGACTTTGGAGACTCAGGCATGAGAGTCTCTTTGCCATAACCATTATGCTACTTACCCCCACCCTGAATTCAGACTTTTTTAGAAAAGAGATTTAATTTTTTAAAAAAAATTACCTTTATTTACTCAATAGAGACAGCTGGAAATAGGAGATAGGGAGGAAGAGCGACAGAGAGACACTTGCAACACTGCTTCACCACTGGCAAATTTTTCCCCCTGCAGGTGGGAACTAGGGACTCGAACCCCAGTCCTTGCACATTGTAACATATGTGTTCAATCAGTCCTTGCACATTGTAACATATGTGTTCAATCAGTCCTTGCACATTGTAACATATGTGTTCAATCAGTCCTTGCACATTGTAACATATGTGTTCAATCCGGTGAGCTACCACCTGACCCCATGAATTCATATTTTCATTTATTTATTTTAAAAATATATTTACTTATTTGTTATCAGATAGGACAGAGAGAAATTGAGAAGGGAGGGGGAAGTAGAGAGGGAAAGAGAGACAGAGAGACACCTACAGTACTGCTTCACCACTTGTGAAGCTTTCCTCCTGCATGTGGAGACCAGGGGCTTGAACCCAGGTCCTTGCACATTGTATTGTGAGCACTTTACCAGATGCATCACTGCCTGGCCCCTGAATTTAGATTTTTAAAAAACAATTTATTTATTTATTTATTTATTTATTTATTTTTGCCAGAGCATTCATTGATCAGCTCTGGCTTATGTTGGTATGGGGGATTGAACCTGGGACTTTGAAGCCTCAGGCATGAGAATCTCTTTGCATAACCATTACATTATCTACCCCTACCCTGATTTATTTTTATATATTACTATTATTATTTTTATTTATTTTTTCTTTTACCAGAGCGCCACTCAACTCTGGCTTATGGTGGTGCTGGGGACTTTATTGATTTTAAAGACTTATTTGTTTATTGACAGAATGGAGAAAGAGGGAGGGTCAGAGAGTTAGCATCATTCTGGCATATGTGGTATCCGGAATTGAACATATGAGTCTGGCATATGAGTCCATTGCTATGTCCACTGAGCCACTTCTTGGGGCCTCATTGATGATTTAAAAAATTTTTTTTAATTTTTTATTTATAGAAAGGAAACATTGACAAAACCATAGGATAAGAGGGATACAATTTTGAAGAATTCCCACCACTAAAACTCTGTATCCCATCCCCTTCCCTGATAGCTTTCCTGTTCTTTAACCCTCTGAGAGTATGGACCCAAGGTCATTGTGGGATGCAGAAGGTTGAAGGTCTGGCTTCTGTAACTGCTTCCCCGCTGAACATGGGCGTTGACAGGTTGATCCATACTCCCAGCCTGTCTCTCTCTTTCCCTAGTGGGGAAGGGCTCTGGGGGAGAGGAGCTCCAGGACACATTGGTGGGTTTGTCTGTCCAGGGAAGTCTGGTCAGCATCCTGCTAGCATCTGGAACCTGGTGGTTGACAAGAGAGTTAACATACAAAACCAAACAAATTGTTGACCAGTCATGGACGTAAGGGCTGGAATAGTGCAGATGAAGAGTTGGGGAGTCCTCCATTTTGTAGATAGTTATTAGGCATATTTTAGTTAAATTCCAAAGGGGCTGTGGCTATGCTAGTTTTTTTTTTTTTCCTTTTTCTTTTTGCCCCTGATCCTGAAATCTGATATGCAGGTGGATCCAAGTTATTGTTTGGGGAGATGATGTCATGGCTGGAAAAAGGACCAGAAAGCTGGATCAGGGAAGAGAGTAGCTCCCTAATATGGGAAAGGGGTATAAATATTGTTGACTGTAAACCCCATCTATTTGATGTGATCTGGGGCCCATATTCAGCTTAGGAGCCTATGTGACCTTTGTATCCCTGTAGATCTGAGCTCACATTCTGTGGTCACGAGTAGGAATGTTCCAAGCTGCCTCAATTTCAGGACCCATCTTCCTCAGGTGTAGCATAGAGTATGTTGTCCAGCCTCCCTTCGGAGGATGGAACATTTTCTACCATTGTTGATCCAAGTTGAGGGCAAGGTCCTATGGGGGCTACAAAGGGGTCTATTGTGTTGTTTCTGATAGAAATGACCAGTAACAATGGAGAGAGGGATCTATTCAAGGTCTAGGCCCATCATGTCTGTTTGGGAATCTCAGGACTCCCTGATTAGGGTGCCAACTGATGGAGTGGCCTGATAGTGACTAAAGAGTCATCACTAAAGTATGCCAGTCTCTTGCCCTTATTCAACTTTTGCAGTCCTTGCTTTGCTAAGGTTAGCTTTTGAGTGAGTGAGAGAACTGTAATAGGAAGTAGATAAGGAGGGTATCTAAGTCTAAGTAGACACTATTTCATTATGAACTTGATATTGACTCAGTATAGACTATTGTGTATTTTTGCTTTCAGGTATATATTTTGCCCTAATTTATGGATACATGTAAACATATGCTCTATCTTATAGGATCTGGTATATATATAGGTTTTGGGACTTTGTTAGGGAGTGAACCACCTGGAATGGAATTAGAGAATACCATGAAAAGAAAGGTCTCACCCTAGTAATGAGGGTGAAGGGCTGACTTTCCTTGCCTGACATCTCTGGACACAGTCTGAAGTGAAGCATGTTGAGGTGGTACTCGTGTTGATTAGGTTGGGATCTGCGGATGCAATATCATTTGGTATGACTTGAGAGAAGCACGCATTAAAGTGAGCCCCACCCCAGAGGTTCCAGGACTGGGGGAAATACAGACTCTGTAGAGGAAGCGGGAGGTTCCTGCTGTCTTAGGGTTTAAGAAGGCAATAGATAGTTATTGTTATAATCACATTATTTGGCAGTTGGGTTAACTTTGAAAATCCCTTTGTTAGGATTTGCTGCATCATACACAGCATCACCATAATTTATGTCCTTTGACATTATTTGTATATAGCTATGCCACCAGTTGCTTCTGTTCTCCCTGGACTAAGCTTTTAAGAGGGTCAACATATCAAAGACTCAGCCTATGTATTAAAAAGACAGTCTGTAATTTAAAAAGTTTGAAACAGTCAATCAGTTTTTCCCCTCTCATATTAATTAAATAGTGATTCATATGACTACAAATTAATAGGAGTGTACATAAACACCATTCCCACCACCAAAAGACTGTGTCCCATTCCACCCCCTCCCCTGCCCCACCCCATGAAGCTGAACATCCACCCTCACCCTCAACCCAGGGTTTTTACTTTGGTGCCCTACTCCAAATTTAGTCAGATCTTGCTTTGAGTTTCCCTTTCTGTTCTTCTTTCTCAACTTCTATTTATGAGTGGGATCATCACATACTCGTCTTTATCTTTCTGACTTAGCTCACTTAACATAATTCCTTCTAGCTCCATCCAAGATGGGTCAGAGAAGGTGGGTTCATTGTTCTTCATAGCTGCATAGTATTCCACAGCTTTCTCAGCCACTCATCTGTTGTTGGACACCTGGGTTGCTTCCAGGTTTTAGCTATTATGAGTTGTGCTGCTATGAACATAGGTGTATACATATCTTTTTGGTTGGGTGTTATGGAGTCCTTGGGGAATAGTCCCAAGAGAGGAATTACTGGGTTATGTGTAAAGTTCATATCTAGCCGTGTGAGAGTTCTCCGGACTGCTCTCCACAGAGATTGGACCAATTTACATTCCTACCAGCAGTGCAGAAGGGTTCCTCTGTTCCCACAGCCTCTCTAGCATTTGTTGCTGTTGTCATTTTTGATGTATGCCACTCTTACAGGGGTGAGGTGGTATCTCAACGTTGTCTTTATTTGCATTTCTCTGACAATCAGCGACTTGGAGCAATTTTCATGTTTGTTAGCCTTTTGGATCTCCTCTGTAGTGAATGTTCTGTTCATATCCTCTGCCCATTTATGGATGGGGTCATTTGCTTTTTTGTTGCTAAGTTTGCTGAGCTCTTTGTATATTTTGGTGATTAGTCTCCTGTCTGATGTATGGTATGTGAAGATCTTCTCCCATTCTGTGAGGGGTCTCTTTGTTTATGTGATAGTTTCTTTGGATGTGCAGAAGTTTTTCAATTTGATGTAGTCCCATTGATTTGTTTCTGCTTTAGTCTTCCTTGCAATTGAGTTTGTTTCATTAAAGATGTCGTTGAGGTTTAGGTGGGAAACTGTTCCACCAATGTTTTCCTCTACATATTTGATAGTTTCTGGTCTAACATCCATGTCCTTGATCCATTTGGAGTTGATTTTTGTTTCTGGTGAGATAAGGTGGTTCAGCTTCATTCTTCTGCATGTTTCAACCCAGTTTTCTCAGCACCATTTATTGAAGAGAGCCTCCTTCCTTTTATACTTTGGGCCCCCTTATCAAAGATTAGATGTCCATAGGTGTGGGATTTTTTTTTATGGGGTGGGGGGAGACTGAGATAGACAGACACACAGACAAGACACCAAGCCAGTGTTCTGCACTGGCATGGCATCTAACTCCAGGCCTGGCCTTGCCTAACCACCTACATGTGTCACACATTTTTTTTCACTTTATGTTTTCCAGTTTTTTTAAATTAGTGATTTAGTAATTAAAAAATTAATAACGGTTTACAGGATTACAAGTTTACAGGGTATAGTTCCACATTGCAGACACCATCAACAGTACTGTCAATGTAAATCATAGGTAACTATCTGCATGCAGAATATCATACATGCAGAATTAAACAGACTGTATCATGTCATATCAGTCTACTCTTTCACATGCATGGCGTTATTAGTGTAATGTATGATCACACGTATGAATATACCAATATTATCAGTAGTTTATCCCATAATTTTTTTAGCCAGTCATCTGTTGATGGGCATTTAGGCTGCTCCCACTCTTTGGCTATTGTGAACATAGGGGTGCAGAAGCCACTTCGAATTATTGTTTACTGAGATACAGCAGAGATAGAAAAGAGAGGAAGGGTGGGAGAGATAGCATAAGATAGCATAAGTCTGCAAAAGACTCTTACGCTGGAGGCTTCTGAAGTCCTGGGATCAATTCCCCCACCTCTACCCCATCATAAGACAGTGCTCTGGTTAAACAAAAACAAACAAGGCAAAAAAAAGAAAAAGAAAGAAAGAAAGAAAGAAAGAAAGAAAGAAAGTGAAAAAACGCATACTTTAGGAGAGAGAGACACACACACACAGAAATGGCAGCAAGGACCCCAGCTTCTAATTTTTGTAGTGGGTTGGGGTGGCGGGGTTAAGGGGAGGGGTTGCTAATGTCCTTTCTCCAGGGGAGTCTTTCCAGAAGCAGCCCCCTAATACTGTACTTGCTGCTTCCAGCTCCAGCCCACCTGCTGTCCCGGCCTGTGCAGCCCTGTGGTCCCTCTCTGGTGGCCTCGGTCCCTGTGCCTGTCCCCATGCTCCTGCGGCAGCTGCTGGCTGAGGGGGGACGGCCCTGCACCCCGGTGGGGCGTCTGCTGCTGCCAGCAGCGCTGGGCCTTCGCCTGGGCCTGCTAGTCGCCTGCGGGCCGGGGGTCTTCGGCGACGATGAGCGCAGCGGCTTCGAGTGTCACACCCAGGAGCCTGGCTGCAGGGCCGCTTGCTATGACGCCTTCCACCCGCTGTCCCCGCTGTGCTTCTGGGCCTTCCAGGTCCTGGTGGTGGCCGTGCCCAGTGCCCTCTACCTGGGGCTCACCCTGCACCAGGTGGTCCAGCAGTGGGAGGGCCTGGGGGACAGGGAGGAGGCCCTGGTGGCACAGGGCCATGGCCCTCAGGGAGGCTCCAGGTTGCTCTGGGCATATGTCGTCCAGCTGGGGGTCCGGCTGGCCCTGGAGGGGGCTGCCCTGGGGGGCCAGTATCATCTATTTGGTCTCAAGGTGCCGAACTCTATCACTTGTCGCCGGGAGCCCTGCCTGGGCAGCATCACCTGCCACCTATCACGGCCCTCAGAGAAGAGCATCTTCCTCAAGACCATGTTTGGGGTCAGTGGGCTCTGTCTGTCTCTGACGCTCTTGGAGCTGGTGCTGCTGGCCCTAGGGGTGCTGTGGAGGGCCTGGAAGGCCCCCCAGTCACCACTTTCCAACTACTTCCGGACTCTGAAGAACTTCAGGACACCCAAGGAGCCCAGCACACAGGCCCCAGTGGTGGAAACCAAAGAGCAGCGGGAGGCAGGTGAGAAGTTGCCTATGTCCCCCTGGGTCCCCCACGTCTACTTGCTGTGTCTCTGTTCTGGGGTCCCCTGCAGCAGGATGCCCCTTGTGGGGAGGCTCTGCACCCACAGGTTACAAAATAGGGAACCAAGGACAGGCAGGTGCACCCCCATCACAGCTGCCACCCTGTCCCTTCTTCCCACTCAAAAAACAATAATAACACAGGCTCTGCTTGGTTCTCTACTTGGCAGAGTTGTGAAGACCCTCAGCTCTGAAGGAAACCCTGGGACCATCTCCCCAGCAAGTAGTGAGCAGGGGCTTTGCCTCTGTGACAAGCTGAAAGCTTTGGAAGCATCTGGAAGAGCCACACTGTCTGTCTGAAGCCCCCTAGAAGAACTCCAAAATGGGCCTCCACCCAGCATCACTGTTTGCAGAGGCCTCGGCTCTGGAATCAGCCTGCAGAATCTTCCTGGAACCCCTGCTTCTTCCCTGTCCTGCCAAATAAATATTGACTGTGGTTGGTGTTTGTGCTGCTGAGGGTTATCCCTTCATGTCTTGGTGACTCCACCTTGATCTCTTCTGTTGTTCCTTCCTCTACTTGACTCAAGTTCAAAGTATTGTGACCTGAGAATACCCCTACCCTGCCACCTTCACACTGGCCTTCCAAACCATATAA
This sequence comes from Erinaceus europaeus, assembly GCF_950295315.1. NCBI lineage: Eukaryota > Metazoa > Chordata > Mammalia > Eulipotyphla > Erinaceidae > Erinaceus > Erinaceus europaeus. The sequence goes on along the minus strand of NC_080176.1, from coordinate 25,595,470 downwards.
CCTCATGTCCTTTGTTTTGTTTTCCTTTTTCTTTTCTCTTTATTTTTAAAATATTTTATTTATTTTACTTTAATGAGAGAGAAAGATACAGAGAGACACAGAGAGAAAAAGACCAGAGTTGTGTTCAGTGCTGGCTTATGGTTGTGCTGGGGATTGAACCTGGAACCTCAGAGCCTCAGGCATGAAAGTCTTTATTCATCACCATTATGTTGTCTCCCCAGCCCTATTTTTTCATTTTGTCAGAACATTATTCAGCCTTGACTTATGGTGGTGTGGGGGATTAAACCTGGGACCTCAACCCCAAGTTTTTTTGATACCCCACCACATCCTTTGGGGGTCACTGTGGATTCTGAAGCCTCTGTCCTCTGATGACTGACAGCTCTGATTTCTGCTCAAGCCTCATTATTTTTCCTTTTTAAAAAAAATGTTTTATTTACTTATTGGATAGAGAGATAGAGGAATCTAGAAGCAAGGGGAAGATAGAGGAAGAGACAGAGTGACATCTGTAGACCTGCTTCACCAACCGGTGGGGACTGGGGACTTGAACCGGGTCATTGCACATGGTAACCTGTGTGCTGTACAAGGTGAGCCATTGCCTGGCCCTGATAACTTTTTTCTTTACCCAAACCATTTTTTAATTTGTGACTAATAGTGGTTTACAACATTGTCAGAGCACACCACACCCACCACCACAGTTCTGTGCCCCCACGCTCCCAGCCCTCAATGATGACCACCATAACTCTCACAAACAGCTTGCTTACTTATGTGTTGTTGTTGCTGTGTTGCAGAAATCATCCACAAATATGAGACCAGAAGCAGGTGTGGTGAATAGAATAGAGTTTAATACAGTAGTGGGTGAGAGATCTGGATCTCTCCAGAAAGTTCTCTGCCCTGAACAAAGGGATAGTACTGTTTATATAGAGCTTTACATCTTGGTTACAAAGAAAATGCAGACATTGGCACACTGAAGGCACACGATCTTGGTCCCTGGTGTTAGTTGGATACAGGCGTCTTATCTCTTCTGGCTAGGCTGGATACCTCCCTAGCTGTCCTGCTTAGGAATGTAGAGGAAGGGGGCCGGGTGGTAGTGCAGCGGCTAAAGCGCACCTGGTGCAAAGTGCAAGGACTGGCTTAAGGATTCCGGTTCAAGCCTCTGGCTCCCCACCTGCAGGGGAGTTGCTTCACAAGTGGTGAAGCAGGTCTGCAGGTGTCTATCTCTCTCTCCCCCTCTCTGTCTTCCCCTATTCTCTTCATTTCTCTGTCCTATCCAAAACAATGACAAGAATAATAGTAACAACAACACCGATAAACAACAAGGGTAAGAAAGGGGAAAAAATGGCCTCCAGGAGCAGTGGATTCATAGTGCAGGCACTGAGCCCCAGCAATAACCCTGGAGGCAATAAATAAATAAATAAATAAATATTTAAAAAATGTGGAGGGAGGAGGTAAGGTAGCTGCAGTCACTGATCACTGTGAGGCCCATCTGGCACAGAGGAAATCCAGACTTAGGCTATAGATCCCTGTATCACAGAGGAAACACAAATAAAATACCTACATAGGGTGAATCAGGAGAGTGTGCACTCTGTGCTCATCTGTTTTTCCATTTCAATTGTTTTGCAAGTTCAAGCATTTCAATCCTCTAGATTCCACATGAAAGTGAGATGATCTTTATTTATTTCCAAGCAACCACATATTTATTTTGTCTTTACACTTTCCCCTTCTGAGCTTTTCATGAAACTGAAATCATATATCATGTGACATTTGTTTATTGACTTCTTTCATTTCATGTGCTTTGGGGAGGGGTTCACCCATTTTATGGCACAGATTAGAACGTCACCCCATGTTTAAAAAAACATATTGGTTTTTATTTGTTTTTGAGGTGCTTGTGGTTTACAGACCTATAAATGTTTAGAAGTACATATTTTGGTCCCCTCAAGATGCATTTCCCTAGGCCTCCTTCATCAAAGCACTGGTGTCCCTGCACCAAAGTCCAGGGCTCAGTGTCCCTCCAGGCCCCCTCAGTAGCCCTTATTAACCTCAGTTTTGGGTTCTGAGTTCATATCTTCATTAGGCTTTGCTTGTTTTCTTTGATTTACTGGTTTACCCTCTATGGGTGAGATCACTGTATATATATATATATATATATATATATATATATATACATATATACATATATATATATAATATACATACTTATTATCTGTATTCATTTATTGGATAGAGGCACCCAGAAGTCAAGAAGGTAGAAGGTGATAGGGAGGGAGAGAGACACCTGCAGCCTTGCTTCACCACTCGCAAAGCTCTCCCACTGCAGATGGAGACCGGGGACTCAAACCCAGGTCCTTACACATGGTGACATGTGCACTCAACTAGGTGCGCTACTGTATATATATTTTCATAACCATGATGCTCTCTCCCCATCCAGATACGTAAAGTTCTTTCCTGATTACAGACATGAAATGAGAAACACACAACTGAAGATTCTATCTTGGTCACAGGCTTTTATCCTCTCTCTCTTTCTCTCTCTCTCTCTCAATTATTTATTTATTTATTTATTTATTTATTTATTTATTTATTCCCTTCTGTTGCCCTTGTTGTTCTATTGTTGTAGTTATTATTATTGTTGTTGTTGTTGTTGGATAGGACAGAGAGAAATAGAGAGAGGAGGGGAAGACAGAGGGAGGAGAGATAGATAGACACCTGCAGACCTGCTTCACTGCTTGTGAAGCGACTGCCCTGCAGGTGGGGAGCCGGGGCTCGAACTGGATCCTTATGCGTATCCTTGTGCTTTGTGCCACCTGTGTTTAACCTGCTGCGCTACTGCTCGACTCCCTCAATTTTTTTTTTTTTTTAACCAAAGAACTGCTTATCTCTGGCTAATGGTGGTATGGGGCATTGAACCTGGGACTTTGGAGCCTCAGGCACAAGATTCTCTCTCTCTCTCTCTTTTACTTTTTTAAATTAATTTATTATTGAATAGAGACAGACAGAAATTGAGAGGGGAGGGGGATATAGAGAGGGAGAGAGACAGAGAGACACCTGCAGCCCTGCTTCACCACTCATGAAGCCTTTCCCCTGCAGATGGGGACCAGGGACTTGAACCTGAGTCCTTGTGCACTGCAGTGTGTGCGCTTAACCAAGTGTGCCACCGCCTGGCCCCAGGCATGAGAGTCTCTTTACATAACCATTATGCTATCTACCCACTGCCCTCAGCCATTTATTCTCCATAGAATAACATTTTAGCCTTTTTAGAATACTATAACAAAAATATCATCTCATGACCATGAGTTAAACAATAGACTTCTATGCACTTTCTGCCTTTTTCCTCCCTCCCTCCCTCCCTCCCTCCCTTCCTCCCTTCCTCTCTCTTCCTCCCTTTCTCTCTCTCTCTTTCTTTCTAACATATATATCAGATATCAGATATCTTTCTTTCTAACATATATAACAGATATCACTGAAACTTAGTCTCAGCACAACTCTACAATTCATGGTCACTTTTTCTTAAATAGAAGGCCAGAGGCAGAGAGAGAGAGAGAGATATTGAGGGAGAGAGGCGATACACCTGTAGCACTGCTCTACCACTCATGAAGCTTCCTCCCTATAGGTGGGGACCAGGGTCTCAAACCCAGGCCCTCACACATAGTAACATGTGCACTTTACCTGGGCCCTAAAAAGTCAAATTGTGAGCATAATGCACTGTACAGAGACATATCGTGACCTAAACCTGGGATCTGTATGATATTATTATTAATTTGTTTTTTTGCCTCCAGGGTTATATCGCTGGGTTATATTGTAGTGACTGCACTACGGATCTGCTGCTCCTGGAGGCCATTTTTTCTACTTTGTTGCCCTTGTTGTTGTTATTGTTATTATTGCTGTTGTTGTTGTTGGATAGGACAGAGAGAAGTTGAGAGAGGAGAGGAAGATAGAGAGGGAGGACAGAAAGATAGACACTTGCAGACCTGCTTCACTGCTGGTGAATCGACCTGGATCCTTATGCCGGTCCTTGTGCTTGGTGCCACGTGCCCTTAAACCACTATGCTACTGCCTGCCCCCCCATATTATTATTATTATTATTATTATTATTATTTAAAAGAGATCATATATATTTCTTTTTTAAAAAATTATCATTATTTATTGGATAGAGGCAGCCAGAAACAGAGAGGGTAGGGGGAGATAGTGAGGAAGACCGAGAGACACCTGCATCCCGGTTTCACCACTTCCAAAGTGGTGAAACCTGTAGGCGGGGATGGGGTCTCAACCTCAGGTCCTTGAGCATTGTAATGTGCGCTCAACCAGGTGCCCCACCATCTGGCACCAAAGAGATAATATTTTTAAAAATGTTTATTTAAGTGGTTGGGGAGATGGCACAATGGATAAAGCATTGGACTCTCAAACATGAGGTCCTGAATTCAATCCCCAGCAGCAAATGTACCAGAGTGATGTCTGATTCTCTCTCACCGCATGCCTTTCTCATTAATAAAATTAAAAAAAAATTAAAAATGTTTATTTATTCATGAAGAAGATAGGCAGAGAGAGAGAGGGAAAGAACCAGATATCACTCTGGTACATGTGCAGCTTGGGATTGAATTTGGGACCTCCTGGGAGTCTATTGCTTTATTCACTGCACCACCTCCCGGATCACACTAGAACTTATTATACACCACTGTTTCCTTAATAGACACATTATATATCAAAATGAAAATCCTGCTGAGAGGAGATTAACAGAAACACAAGTCAAGATGATGGATGGACTGTGGTGGGTGGGAGGGGAGAATACAGGTCCAAGAAGGATTCAGAGGATGTAGTGGGGGTTGTATTGTTATATGGGAAACTGGGGAATGTTATGCATGTACAAACTATTGTACTTACTGTTGAATGTAAAACATTAATTCCCCAATAAAAAAAAGAGGGAAAAAAATGATGGATGGAAAGAGAAGGCACCAACATCCTTACTGGGGCTAGTGGTTCTGGGTTCAGTTCCCCCATTTGTGGCTCTAATTTCTCATTTCCTCCCCTTAAAATAGCATCCATTTTGCATTCTGGCCCATGCATTTAAACAGTATTGATTAATTCAGATTGTTAATCCATTCAGACATTCATGTGGCGATAGTTACACTTGCTGTAAATCACTCCATCCTGGTGGGGGGAGATAGCATAATGTTAATACGGAGAGATTCTCATGCCTGAGGCTCCAAGGTCCAATCCCCCACCCCACCATAAGCCAGAGCTGAATAGTGCTGTGTAAAAAAAATAAATAAGGGAGTCAGGTGGTAGCACAGCGGGTTAAGCGCAGGTGGCGCAAAGCACAAGGATCAGTGTAAGAATCCCGGTTCAAGCCCCTGGCCCCTACCTGCAGGGAAGTCCCTTTACAGGCGGTGAAGCAGGTTTTCAGCTGTCTATCTTTCTTTCCCCCTTTGTCTTCCCCTCCTCTCTCCATTTCTTTCTGTCCTATCCAACAACGATAATAAAAATACAACAATAAAACAACAAAGGCAACAAAAGGGAATAAATAAAAAATATTAAAAATAAATAAATAAATGAAAAAAATCACTCTACCCAAGGGAGTCGGGTGATAGCGCAGCCAGTTAACCGCAGGTGGTGCAAAGCACAAGGACCGACATAAGGATCCCGGTTTGAGCCCCTGGGTCCCCACCTGCAGGGGAGTCTCTTCACAAGCGGTGAAGCAGGTCTGCAGGTGTCTATCTTTCTCTTCCCCTCTCTGTCTTCCCCTCCTCTCTCCACTTCTCTCTGTCCTATCCAACAACAACACCATCAATAACAACAACAATAATAACTATAACAATAAGACAATAAGGGCAACAAAAGGGAATAAGTAAATAAATAAATATTGAAATCACTCTATGCATGACTCCCAATACAGTGCTTAGGTTACAGAGATAGTCATTACATATATGTCTAATAATTTATTATAAATGTGTCACTAGTGCCTTAACTAGAGAGATATTCCATCCTTTTTTTTTTTTTCTTTTTTGCCTCCAGGGTTATCGCTGGGGCTTGGTGCCTGCACTACGAATCTACTACTTCTGGAGACCATTTTTCCTATTTTGTTGCCCTTGTTGCACTTGTTGTAGTTGTTATTGTTGTCATAGCTGTTGTTGTTAGGACAGAGAGAAATCGAGAGAAGAGGGGAAGACAGAGAGGAGGAGAGAAAGACACCTGCAGACCTGCTTCACTGCTTGTGAAGTGACCCCCTGCAGGTGGGGAGCCGGGGGCTGGAACCAGAATCCTTACACCAGCCCTTGTGCTTTGCACCATGTGCGCTTAGCCTGCTGCACCCAGCTCCTGAGATCTTCCATTCTAATGGGAATGGAGCACCAGGTAAAAGCAGACAGGCTTTGAAGAAAGTCATGACACATACATTGGATCTACTCAAAGACTTAAAAGGAGACAAGCTGAGTGAAGTAAGATGGAGAAGCAAAGAACAGCCCCACAGATCATGCAAGTGGACAGTAATAATAGGCTGTGAGTGTGTGAAGTATGGTATAATAAAATTAATGGCAACTGTACCAGGATCCTCCAGGCCAACCATAAATTCTAACCTACCCCCCTGTTCTTCCTAGTGTTTGTAAAAGCCCTGGCAGATTTTTTTTTTGCCTCCAGGGTTATTGTTGGGACTCGGTGCCTGTGCTCCACTGCTCCTGGAGGCTGTTTTTTCCCTTTTGTTGCTCTTGTTGTTTATCGTTGTTGGATAGGACAGAGAAATTGAGAGAGGAAGGGAAGACAGAGAAGGGGAGAGAAAGATAGACACCTGCAGACCTGATTCACCGCCTGTGAAGTGACCCCCTGCAGGTGGGGAACCAGGAGCTCGAACTGGGATCCTTGAGCCGGTCTTTGTGCTTCAAGCCAGTGCTCTACTGCCCGGCCCCCAAGCCCTGGCAGATTTAAAGCCAGCTTCTGGTGTTTGTAAAAGTCCTGACAGCCTTTGATCTTTATGACCTCTGCCCACCTCTTAGTCCTTTTATGCATAATTGTGAATCATTTTTTGGTCAACTTTTCTTTATCTATAAAAGGGAAATCTTGTGCGAAGTGCAAGAACCGACATAAGAAACCCAGTTCGAGCCCCCAACTCCCCACCTGCAGTGGGGGGGGGGTCGCTTCACAAGTGGTGAAGCAAGTCTGCAGGTGTTTGTTTATCTTTCTTATCCCCTCTCTGTATTCCCCTCCTCTCTTGATTTCTCTCTGTCCTATCCAACAACGATGACAGCAATAATAATAACAACAACAATAAACAACAAGGGCAACAAAAGGGAAAAAATAGCTTCCAGGAGCAGTGGATTTGTAGTGCAGGCACTGAGACCCAGCAATAACCCTGGAGGCACACACACACACACACACACACACACACACACACACACACAAGAGCCAGAAGCTTTTTGGCACTAGCCGATTCTGGGTCTGGCATGCCAAGAATAAAAACTATTTTCCAGTAACCCCTAGGTGTCATGACTTCGATTACCAATTCCCAATTTTACAGGTGGTGGAGGTAACATAGTGGTTATGCAAAAAAGACCTTCAAGTTGGGGGCCTGGCGGAAGCCCAGTGGGTTAAGTGCACATGGCGCCAAGCACAAGGACCACCATAAGGATTCTGGTTCGAGCCCCAGGCTCCCCACCTGCGGGGGTGGGGGGTCGCTTCACAAGTGATTAAGCAGGTCTCCAGGTGTCTGCCTCTCTCCCACTCTGTCTTCTCCTTTCTCAATTTATCTATGTCCTATACAACAACAGCAATAACAACAACAACAATAATAACAAGAACAAGGGCAACAAAAATGGGGAAAAATGGCCTTTAGGAGCAGTGGATTCATAGTGCAGGCAATATATATATATATATCATGCTTGAGGCTCCAAAGGCCCAAGTTCAATCTCCTGTGCCACCATAAACCAGAGCTGAGGAGTGCTTTGGTCTTTCTTTCTTTCTTTCTTTCTTTCTTTCTTTTTTCTTTCTTCTTTCCTTCCTTCCTTTCTTATTTTTTTAAATCATTTTTTAAAAGAATTTATTTATTTATGAGAAAGATAGAGAGAGAAAGAACCAGACATGACTCTGGTACATGTGCTGCTTGGGATTGAACTCAGGACCTCATGGTTGAGAATCCAGTGCTTAATCCACTGCGCCACCTCCCGGACCACTCCCTCCTTCCTTCCTTCCTTCCTTCCTTCCTTCCTTCCTTCCTTCCTTCCATCCTTCTTTCCTTTTTTTTTTTTTTTTGCCACCAGGGTTATTGCTGGGGCTTGGTGCCTGCACTACAAATCCACTACTCCTGGAGGCTATTTTTCCCCTTTTGTTGCCCTTGTTGTTTATTGTTGTTGTTATTGCTGTTGTTGTTGTTGGACAGGACAGAGATAAAGCGAGAGAGGACAGGAAGACAGACAGGGGAGAGAAAGATAGACACCTGCAGACCTGTTTCATTTCTTGTGAAGCGACCCCCCTGCAGGTGGGGAATCAGGGACTTGAATCAGGATCCTTAACGTTGGTCCTTGCACTTTGCACCATGTGTGCTTACCCACCACACTACTGCCCGGCCCCTGTGTCTTTCTTTCTTTCTTTTTAAAAAATCTCTCTTTCTCCCTCACCAAAACAAAAAACAAACACACAAAATATCTATTTAAAAATGGACAGGACATTAGAGTGAGGTGAGAATGAATTAGGAGGGCATTCAGGCATGTTTTCATATTTTAGTTCTGGCTCTGAAGTAATCTCTCACATTTCTTCTGTTTAGTAATCATATCAGTGTATCTGCAGAGCTGCTGTGGAGTAAAGTTGGGTGGGAAACATGAGTGCTTGTTGCTTAGCTCCACTCTACAACCTTCTTTCTGAGACTTAGCAGGTGGGGAAAACCTCATTAGAAACTAGGTCTTTCTCAGCTTTCTCCAGAGGGTTGCATGGAGAGGAGCTAAGAGTTCTGGGTTCCAAAAGGAAAAAATCATCCAGGGACTTGTTTGTCTTGATGGCTAATTGGTCCTTGGAGAAGAGATTTTCATGCCATCTTCAGAGACAAATTTCTCCACATTCTTCATTCCCTTCTGCTCCAAATCAACTCCACTCAAAGCCCTCTGGGAGTCTTCCTTTCAATGCATACAGTGAGTATTAGCTGGCATCCTGATTTCTACAAGATATTTGGAGTGAGTCTTCTAGGCTAGAGTCTCTGACATCATATACTGCATGCCCCCAATTTTCCAGAGCCAGCATCACAGCTCTTCTGGGGCGGGAGCTGATCCATTTCTCACAGAAGGTGCCCCTCTGCCCTCAGGATGGCTCATGTCAGAGAAAGTCTGTCTTCCTTCTAAGCCCTGTGACTCTTGCTGAGGAAACATTCATGCAGTTAAGAAGAGGCCTAATCTAAAGACAATAGCTCTGGTGCAAATTCTTGTTTTCACTAAATAGGGAAGGAGAAGTAAGCTATGAACAGAGAGTCTCAGTGATCCAAAGTATCACAGAATAAAGGACAGACCTTACTTTGATTCTGGACTCATTCATGATTAAGCTGGTATTAACTTCAGGCTCTTAATTTTTTTTTTTTTGCTTCCAGTGTTATTTCTGGGCCTTGGTGTCAGAACTACAGATCCACTGCTTCTGGCAGCCATTTTTCTCCATCTTATTGGAGAGGGCAAAGAGAAATTGAGAGTGGAGGGAGATAAGAGAGGGAGAGAGAAAGATAGACACCTACTGACCTGCTTCACCACTTGTGAAGTTTCCTCCCTGCAAGTAGAGAGCCAGGGGTGCAAACCCAGATCCTTGTGACTAGTACTATGTGTGCTTAACTAGGTGTGCCACCGCTTGGTCCTCATAACTTCAGCCTCTTCATGGGTAACATTCAATGGAATTCTCATTTCCCAGGCTCCCAATGTAGAGGAAACACATGCATGGTTCAAAGTCCCAAGAAAGACATGGTAAAGAAACTCAGTGAACAAATCTGCCCTGCTGTGTGTTGATGGAGTTCACTCAGAGTACAGCCTGCGGGAGTACCACAGATTCACACTTAGCCACCAGCACTGTGCTGTCACAGGAGATTAAACAGTGACAGTGAAGGACAACATCCTCTCTGCTGGTCCCCCAGTGAGCTCACCATTCTATGGCTAGAGAATGAATTTGATGAACTACCCCCAAAAGGCTTTCTGTAAGTGATGAGGGGACAATGTGTGAGTCAGCATGGACCCATCTCCTTTTTACTCTATTCTTGTTTCATTCGCAAGTCCCTGCAGAGGAGACCCCAGGTAAGGAATGCTGGGGCCCTAGTGATCCAAATGTCCATATCAGAAACTAGGACATTGTTTGTATTATCCATTTGTTTTCTTTTTTCTTTTTCTCCCTCATCTAGAAGGGAGAGAGAATTATGAGAAGGCAGAGAAAAAGTTATTTGAGAGTCAAATGACAGCAATTGACATCAAATGGAAAGTTGTCTTAAGAGACACGAACTAGATGATGGTAGAAGTAAAACTATAGAAATCTACAGAATTGGATAAAGGACTGATCGATGCATTTGATAATTAAATATAATCATATTTTTTAAATTCCCCTGATTTGCCACAGTCTGAAGCCCTCTCAAGGGTTTTTTAAAATAGTTATTTATTTATTCCCTTTTGTTGTCCTTGTTATTTTAATGTTGTAGTTATTATTGATGCCATTGTTGTTGGATAGGAAAGAAAGAAATGGAGAGAGGATGGGGAAGACAGAGGGGGAGAGAAAGATAGACACCTGCAGACCTGCTTCACTGCTTGTGAAGCGACTCTCCTGCTGGTGGGGAGCCGGGGGCTTGAACCGGGATCTTTAGGCCAGTCCTTGTGCTTTGTACCACATGCACTTAACCCACTGTAGTACCGCCCGATTCCCTATAATCCTATTTTTTATCAAACTGATCTGAAATTTAAAGGCATTCATATCTACCCAGGATATACCCCCCTTTGGAGGTACTTAAATGGAGCCACTTTAAAATATGTCAACTTAGCACTCCATCACTTCTCTCTCACTTTTTAGAGACATTTAATTTAATTCTTTTTAAAAAAATTTTATTTATTTTTAATTTTTTCCCCTTTGTTGCCCTTGTTGTTTATCATCGTTGTTGTTGTTGCTGTCATTATTGTTGGATAGACCAGAGAGAAATAGACAGAGGAGGAGAAGACAGAAAGGGGGAGAGAAAGATAGACACCTGTAGACCTGCTTCACCACCTGTGAAGCGAACCCTCTGCAGGTGGGGAGTCAGGGGTTCAAACCGGGATTCTTATGGTCCTTGTGCTTTGCACCATGTGTGCTTAACCTGCTGTGCCACCGCCCAGCTCCCTCATTTTATTTAATTTTTTTTTTAAATTTTTTATTTAAGAAAGGATTAATG